>NW_006262145.1:27535-29243 GCF_000493195.1 Citrus x clementina
CGACCTTCGGGCGCTCATTTTTGGGCGCGGCTGTGCCCGTGGCCTATTTTTGGCACACGGAGTCCGCCCGCAAAGTCTGGGGCCATTCCGAGTCCGGCGGACGAACTTCGCCCACGCCCCCCACCAAGGCTATAGCCCACCCGTTTTTTGGCCATTTTTCCGCTGGGGGGTCTTGGCGCCCCGACCTTCGGGGGCTGATTTTTGACCGCGGCTGTGCCCGTGGCCTATTTTTAGCACACGGAGGCCGCCCGCAATGTCTGGTGCCATTCTGAGCCGGCGGACGAACTTCGCCCACGCCACCCACGAAGACCATAGCCCACCCATTTTTTGGCCATTTTTCCGCTGGGGGGTCTTGGCGCCCCGACCTTCGGGGGCTGATTTTTTACCGCGGCTGTGCCCGTGGCCTATTTTTAGCACACGGAGGCCGCCCGCAAAGCCTGGTGCCATTCTGAGTCCGGCGGACGAACTTCGCCCACGCCCCCCACCAAGGCTATAGCCCACCCAATTTTTGTCCATTTTTCCGCTGGGGGGTCTTGGCCCCCCGACCTTCGGGGGCTGATTTTTGGGCGCGGCTGTGCCCGTGGCCTATTTTTGGCACACGGAGTCCGCCCGCAAAGTCTGGGGCCATTCCGAGTCCGGCGGACAAACTTCGCCCACGCCCCCCACCAAGACTATAGCCCACCCGTTTTTTGGCCATTTTTCCGCTGGGGGGTGTTGGCGTCCCGACCTTCGGGCGCTCATTTATGGGCGCGGCTGTGCCCGTGGCCTATTTTTGGCACACGGAGGCCGCCCGCAAAGTCTGGGGCCATTCCGAGTCCGGCGGACGAACTTCGCCCATGCCCCCCACCAAGGCTATAGCACACCCGTTTCTTGGCCATTTTTCCGCTGGGGGGTTGGCGCCCCGACCTTCGGGCGCTCATTTTTGGACGTGGCTGTGCCCGTGTCCTATTTCTGGCACACGGAGGCTGCCCGCAAAGTCTGGCGCCATTCCGAGTCCGGCGGACGAACTTCGCCCACGCCCCCCACCAAGGCTATAGCCCACACGTTTTTTGGCCATTTTTCCGCTGGGGGGTGTTGGTGCCCCGACCTTCGGGCGCTCATTTTTGGGCGCGGCTGTGCCCGTGGCCTATTTTTGGCACACGGAGGCCGCCCGCAAAGTCTGGGGCCATTCCGAGTCCGGCGGACGAACTTCGCCCACGCCCCCCACCAAGGCTATAGCCCACCCGTTTTTTGGCCATTTTTCCGCTGGGGGGTGTTGTTACCCCGACCTTCGAGTGCTCATTTTTGGCTGCGGCTGTGCCCGTAGCCTATTTTTGGCACACGGAGGCCGCCCGTAAAGTCTGGGGCCATTCCGACTCCGGCGGACGAACTTCGCCCACGCCCCCCACCAAGGCTATAGCCCACCCGTTTTTTGGCCATTTTTTCGCTGGGGGGTGTTGGAACCCCAACCTTCGGGAGCTCATTTTTGGGCGCGGCTGTGCCCGTGGCCTATTTTTGGCACACGGAGGCCGCCCGCAAAGTCTGGGGCCATTCCGAGTCCGGCGGACGAACTTCGCCCACGCCCCCCACCAAGGCTATAGCCCACCCGTTTTTTGGCCATTTTTCCGCTGGGGGGTGTTGGTACCCCGACCTTCGGGCGCTCATTTTTGGGCGCGGCTGTGCCCGTGGCCTATTTTTGGCACACGGAGGCCGCCCGCAAAGTCTGGGG
>NW_006262145.1:29409-29819 GCF_000493195.1 Citrus x clementina
CCGCAAAGTCTGGGGCCATTCCGAGTCCGGCGGACGAACATCGCCCACGCCCCCCACCAAGGCTATAGCCCACCCGTTTTTTGGCCATTTTTCCGCTGGGGGGTCTTGGCGCCCCGACCTTCGGGGGCTGATTTTTGACCGCGGCTGTGCCCGTGGCCTATTTTTAGCACACGGAGGCCGCCCGCAAAGTCTGGTGCCATTCCGAGTCCGGCGGACGAACTTCGCCCACGCCCCCCACCAAGGCTATAGCCCACCCGTTTTTTGGCCATTTTTCCGCTGGGGGGTGTTGGAACCCCAACCTTCGGGAGCTCATTTTTGGGCGCGGCTGTGCCCGTGGCCTATTTTTGGCACACGGAGGCCGCCCGCAAAGTCTGGGGCCATTCCGAGTCCGGCGGACGAACTTCGCCCAC
>NW_006262145.1:29919-33072 GCF_000493195.1 Citrus x clementina
CACCCGTTTTTTGGCCATTTTTCCGCTGGGGAGTGTTGTTACCCCAACCTTCGGGCGCTCATTTTTGGGCGCGGCTGTGCACGTGGCCTATTTTTGGCACACGGAGGCCGCCCGTAAAGTATGGGGCCATTCCGAGTCCGGCGGACGAACTTCGCCCCCGCCCCCCACCAAGGCTATAGGCCACCCGTTTTTTGGCCATTTTTCCGCTGGCGAGTGTTGGCGCCCCGACCTTCGGGCGCTCATTTTAGGGCGCGGCTGTGCCCGTGGCCTATTTTTGGCACACGGAGGCCGCCCGCAAAGTTTGGGGCCATTCCGAGTCCGGCGGACGAACTTCGCCCACGCCCCCCACCAAGGCTATAGCCCACCCGTTTTTTGGCCATTTTTCCGCTAGGGGGTGTTGTTACCCCGACCTTCGGGTGCTCATTTTTGGGCGCGGCTGTGCCCGTGGCCTATGTTTGGCACACGGAGGCAGCCCGCAAAATATGGGGCCATTCCGAGTCCGGCGGACGAACTTCGCCCACGCCCCCCGCCAAGGCTATAGCCCACCCGTTTTTTGGCCATTTTTCCGCTGGGGGGTGTTGGCGCCCCGACCTTCGGGCGCTCATTTTTGGGCGCGGCTGTGCCCGTGGCCTATTTTTGGCACACGGAGGCCGCCCGCCAAGTCTGGGGCCATTCCGAGTCCGGCGGACGAACTTCGCCCACGCCCCCCACCAAGGCTATAGCCCACCCGTTTTTTGGCCATTTTTCCGCTGGGGGGTGCTGGCAGCCCGACCTTCGGGGGCTGATTTTTGGGCGCGGCTGTGCCCGTGGCCTATTTTTGGCGCACGGAGGCCGCTCGCAAAGTCTGGGGCCATTCCGAGTCCGGCGGACGAACTTCGCCCACGCCCGCCACCAAGGCTATAGCCCACCCGTTTTTTGGCCATTTTTCCGCCGGGGGGCCTTGGCACCCCGAACTTCGGGGGCTGATTTTTGGGCGCGGCTGTGCCCGTGGCCTATTTTTGGCACACGGAGGCCGCCCGCAAAGTCTGGGGCCATTCCGAGTCCGGCGGACGAATTTCGCCCACGCCCCCCGCCAAGGCTATAGCCCACCCGTTTTTTGGCCATTTTTCCGCTGGGGGGTGTTGGAACCCCAACCTTTGGGAGCTCATTTTTGGGCGCGGCTGTGCCCGTGGCCTATTTTAGGCACACGGAGGCCGCCCGCAAAGTCTGGGGCCATTCTGAGTCCGGCGGACGAACTTCGCCCACGCCCCCCACCAAGGCTATAGCCCACCCGTTTTTTGGCCATTTTTCCGCTGGGGAGTGTTGTTACCCCAACCTTCGGGCGCTCATTTTTGGGCGCGGCTGTGCACGTGGCCTATTTTTGGCACACGGAGGCCGCCCGCAAAGTATGGGGCCATTCCGAGTCCGGCGGACGAACTTCGCCCACGCCCCCCGCCAAGTCTATACCCCACCCGTTTTTTGGCCATTTTTCCGCTGGCGAGTGTTGACGCCCCGACCTTCGGGCGCTCATTTTAGGGCGTGGCTGTGCCCGTGGCCTATTTTTGGCACACGGAGGCCGCCCGCAAAGTCTGGGGACATTCCGAGTCCGCCGGACGAACTTCGCCCACGCCCCCCACCAAGGCTATAGCCCACCCGTTTTTTGGCCATTTTTCCGCTAGGGGGTGTTGTTACCCCGACCTTCGGGTGCTCATTTTTGGGCGCGGCTGTGCCCGTGGCCTATGTTTGGCACACGGAGGCAGCCCGCAAAATATGGGGCCATTCCGAGTCCGGCGGACGAACTTCGCCCACGCCCCCCGCCAAGGCTATAGCCCACCCGTTTTTTGGCCATTTTTCCGCTGGGGGGTGTTGGCGCCCCGACCTTCGGGCGCTCATTTTTGGGCGCGGCTGTGCCCGTGGCCTATTTTTGGCACACGGAGGCCGCCCGCCAAGTCTGGGGCCATTCCGAGTCCGGCGGACGAACTTCGCCCACGCCCCCCACCAAGGCTATAGCCCACCCGTTTTTTGGCCATTTTTCCGCTGGGGGGTGCTGGCAGCCCGACCTTCGGGGGCTGATTTTTGGGCGCGGCTGTGCCCGTGGCCTATTTTTGGCGCACGGAGGCCGCTCGCAAAGTCTGGGGCCATTCCGAGTCCGGCGGACGAACTTCGCCCACGCCCGCCACCAAGGCTATAGCCCACCCGTTTTTTGGCCATTTTTCCGCCGGGGGGCCTTGGCACCCCGAACTTCGGGGGCTGATTTTTGGGCGCGGCTGTGCCCGTGGCCTATTTTTGGCACACGGAGGCCGCCCGCAAAGTCTGGGGCCATTCCGAGTCCGGCGGACGAATTTCGCCCACGCCCCCCGCCAAGGCTATAGCCCACCCGTTTTTTGGCCATTTTTCCGCTGGGGGGTGTTGGCGCCCCGACCTTCGGGCGCTCATTTTTGGGCGCGGCTGTGCCCGTGGCCTATTTTTGGCACACGGAGGCCGCCCGCCAAGTCTGGGGCCATTCCGAGTCCGGCGGACGAACTTCGCCCACGCCCCCCACCAAGGCTATAGCCCACCCGTTTTTTGGCCATTTTTCCGCTGGGGGGTGCTGGCAGCCCGACCTTCGGGGGCTGATTTTTGGGCGCGGCTGTGCCCGTGGCCTATTTTTGGCGCACGGAGGCCGCTCGCAAAGTCTGGGGCCATTCCGAGTCCGGCGGACGAACTTCGCCCACGCCCGCCACCAAGGCTATAGCCCACCCGTTTTTTGGCCATTTTTCCGCCGGGGGGCCTTGGCACCCCGAACTTCGGGGGCTGATTTTTGGGCGCGGCTGTGCCCGTGGCCTATTTTTGGCGCACGGAGGCTGCCCGTCAAGTCTGGGGCCATTCCGAGTCCGGCGGACGAACTTCGCCCACGCCCCCCGCCAAGTCTATACCCCACCCGTTTTTTGGCCATTTTTCCGCTGGCGAGTGTTGACGCCCCGACCTTCGGGCGCTCATTTTAGGGCGTGGCTGTGCCCGTGGCCTATTTTTGGCACACGGAGGCCGCCCGCAAAGTCTGGGGACATTCCGAGTCCGGCGGACGAACTTCGCCCACGCCCCCCACCAAGGCTATAGCCCACCCGATTTTTGGTCATTTTTCCGCTGGGGGGTCTTGGCTCCCCGACCTTCGGGGGCTGATTTTTGGGCGCGGCT
>NW_006262145.1:33320-35851 GCF_000493195.1 Citrus x clementina
GACGAACTTCGCCCACGCCCCCCCCCAAGGCTATAGCACACCCGTTTCTTGGCAATTTTTCCGCTGGGGGGTTGGCGCCCCGACCTTCGGGCGCTCATTTTTTGGCGTGGCTGTGCCCGTGGCCTATTTCTGGCACACGGAGGCCGCCTGCAAAGTATGGGGCCATTCCGAGTCCGGCGGACGAACATCGCCCACGCCCCCCACCAAGGCTATAGCCCACCCGTTTTTTGGCCATTTTTCCGCTGGGGGGTCTTGGCGCCCCGACGGAAAGGGGGCTGATTTTTGGGCGCGGCTGTGCCCGTGGCCTATTTTTGGGACACGGAGGCCGCCCGCAGAGTCTGGGGCCATTCCGAGTCCGGCGGACGAACTTCGCCCACGCCCCCCGCCAAGGCTATAGCCCACCCGTTTTTTGGCCATTTTTCCGCTGGGGGGTCTTGGCGCCCCGACGGAAAGGGGGCTGATTTTTGGGCGCGGCTGTGCCCGTGGCCTATTTTTGGGACACGGAGGCCGCCCGCAGAGTCTGGGGCCATTCCGAGTCCGGCGGACGAACTTCGCCCACGCCCCCCGCCAAGGCTATAGCCCACCCGTTTTTTGGCCATTTTTCCGCTGGGGGGTGTTGGCGCCCCGACCTTCGGGCGCTCATTTTTGGGCGCGGCTGAGCCCGTGGCCTATTTCTAGCACACGGAGGCCGCCCGCAAAGTCTGGCGCCATTCCGAGTCCGGCGGACGAACTTCGCCCACGCCCCCCACCAAGGCTATAGCACACCCGTTTCTTGGCCATTTTTCCGCAGGGGGGTTGGCGCCCCGACCTTCGGGCGCTCATTTTTTGGCGTGGCTGTGGCCGTGGCCTATTTCTGGCACACGGAGGCCGCCCGCAAAGTATGGGGCCATTCCGAGTCCGGCGGACGAACTTCGCCCACGCCCCCCACCAAGGCTATAGCCCACCCGTTTTTTGGCCATTTTTCCGCTGGGGGGTGTTGTTACCCCGACCTTCGGGCGCTCATTTTTGGGCACAGCTGTTCCCGTGGCCTATTTTTGGCACACGGAGGCAGCCCGCAAAGTATGGGGCCATTCCGAGTCCGCGGACGAACTTCGCCCACGCCCCCCGCCAAGGCTATAGCCCACCCGTTTTTTGCCATTTTTCCGCGGGGGGGTGTTGGCGCCCCGACCTTCGGGCGCTCATTTTTGGGCGCGGCTGAGCCCGTGGCCTATTTTTGGCACACGGAGGCCGCCCGCAAAGTCTGGGGCCATTCCGAGTCCGGCGGACGAACTTCGCGCACGCCCCCCGCCAAGGGTATACCCCACCCGTTTTTTGGCCATTTTTCCGCTGGGGGGTGTTGTTACCCCGACCTTCGGGCGCTCATTTTTGGCCACGGCTGAGACCGTGGCCTATTTTTGGCACACGGAGGCAGCCCGCAAAGTATGGGGCCATTCCGAGTCCGGCGGACGAACTTCGCCCACGCCCCCCGCCAAGGCTATAGCCCACCCGTTTTTTGGCCATTTTTCCGCTGGGGGGTCTTGGCGCCCCGACGGAAAGGGGGCTGATTTTTGGGCGCGGCTGTGCCCGTGGCCTATTTTTGGGACACGGAGGCCGCCCGCAGAGTCTGGGGCCATTCCGAGTCCGGCGGACGAACTTCGCCCACGCCCCCCGCCAAGGCTATAGCCCACCCGTTTTTTGGCCATTTTTCCGCTGGGGGGTCTTGGCGCCCCGACGGAAAGGGGGCTGATTTTTGGGCGCGGCTGTGCCCGTGGCCTATTTTTGGGACACGGAGGCCGCCCGCAGAGTCTGGGGCCATTCCGAGTCCGGCGGACGAACTTCGCCCACGCCCCCCGCCAAGGCTATAGCCCACCCGTTTTTTGGCCATTTTTCCGCTGGGGGGTGTTGGCGCCCCGACCTTCGGGCGCTCATTTTTGGGCGCGGCTGTGCCCGTGGCCTATTTTTGGCACACGGAGGCCGCCCGCCAAGTCTGGGGCCATTCCGAGTCCGGCGGACGAACTTCGCCCACGCCCCCCACCAAGGCTATAGCCCACCCGTTTTTTGGCCATTTTTCCGCTGGGGGGTGCTGGCAGCCCGACCTTCGGGGGCTGATTTTTGGGCGCGGCTGTGCCCGTGGCCTATTTTTGGCGCACGGAGGCCGCTCGCAAAGTCTGGGGCCATTCCGAGTCCGGCGGACGAACTTCGCCCACGCCCGCCACCAAGGCTATAGCCCACCCGTTTTTTGGCCATTTTTCCGCCGGGGGGCCTTGGCACCCCGAACTTCGGGGGCTGATTTTTGGGCGCGGCTGTGCCCGTGGCCTATTTTTGGCACACGGAGGCCGCCCGCAAAGTCTGGGGCCATTCCGAGTCCGGCGGACGAATTTCGCCCACGCCCCCCGCCAAGGCTATAGCCCACCCGTTTTTTGGCCATTTTTCCGCTGGGGGGTGTTGGCGCCCCGACCTTCGGGCGCTCATTTTTGGGCGCGGCTGAGCGCGTGGCCTATTTTTGGCACACGGAGGCCGCCCGCAAAGTCTGGGGCCATTCCGAGTCCGGC
>NW_006262145.1:36070-37141 GCF_000493195.1 Citrus x clementina
CCACCCGATTTTTGTCCATTTTTCCGCTGGGGGGTCTTGGCCCCCCGACCTTCGGGGGCTGATTTTTGGGCGCGGCTGTTCCCGTGGCCTATTTTTGGCACACGGAGTCCGCCCGCAAAGTCTGGGGCCATTCCGAGTCCGGCGGACAAACTTCGCCCACGCCCCCCACGAAGACTATAGCCCACCCATTTTTTGGCCATTTTTCCGCTGGGGGGTCTTGGCGCCCCCACCTTCGGGGGCTGATTTTTGGGCGCGGCTGTGCCCGTGGCCTATTTTTGGCACACGGAGGCCGCCCGCAAAGTCTGGGGCCATTCCGAGTCCGGCGGACGAACTTCGCCCACGCCCCCCACCAAGGCTATAGCCCACCCGTTTTTTGGCCATTTTTCCGCTGGGGGGTGTTGTTTCCCCGACCTTCGGGCGCTCATTTTTGGGCGCGGCTGTGCCCGTGGCCTATTTTTGGCACACGGAGGCAGCCCGCAAAGTATGGGGCCATTCCGAGTCCGGCGGACGAACTTCGCCCACGCCCCCCGCCAAGGCTATAGCCCACCCGTTTTTTGGCCATTTTTCCGCTGGCGAGTGTTGGCGCCCCAACCTTCGGGCACTCATTTTAGGGCGCGGCTGTGCCCGTGGCCTATTTTTGGCACACGGAGGCCGCCCGCAAAGTTTGGGGCCATTCCGAGTCCGGCGGACGAACTTCGCCCACGCCCCCCGCCAAGGCTATAGCCCACCCGTTTTTTGGCCATTTTTCCGCTGGGGGGTGTTGGAACCCCAACCTTCGGGAGCTCATTTTTGGGCGCGGCTGTGCCTGTGGCCTATTTCTGGCACACGGAGGCCGCCCGCAAAGTCTGGCGCCATTCCGAGTCCGGCGGACGAACTTCGCCCACGCCCCCCACCAAGGCTATAGCACACCCGTTTCTTGGCCATTTTTCCGCTGGGGGGTTGGCGCCCCGACCTTCGGGCGCTCATTTTTTGGCGTGGCTGTGGCCGTGGCCTATTTCTGGCACACGGAGGCCGCCCGCAAAGTATGGGGCCATTCCGAGTCCGGCGGACGAACTTCGCCCCCGCCCCCCA
>NW_006262145.1:37401-39457 GCF_000493195.1 Citrus x clementina
TTTGGGCGCGGCTGTGCCCGTGGCCTATGTTTGGCACACGGAGGCAGCCCGCAAAGTATGGGGCCATTCCGAGTCCGGCGGACGAACTTCGCCCACGCCCCCCGCCAAGGCTATAGCCCCACCCGTTTTTTGGCCATTTTTCCGCTGGGGGGTGTTGGCGCCCCGACCTTCGGGCGCTCATTTTTGGGCGCGGCTGTGCCCGTGGCCTATTTTTGGCACTCGGAGGCCGCCCGCAAAGTCTGGGGCCATTCCGAGTCCGGCGGACGAACTTCGCCCACGCCCCCCACCAAGGCTATAGCCCACCCGTTTTTTGGCCATTTTTCCGCTGGGGGGAGTTGGCACCCCGACCTTCGGGGGATGATTTTTGGGCGCGGCTGTGCCCGTGGCCTATTTTTGGCACACGGAGGCCGCCCGCAAAGTCTGGGGCCATTCCGAGTCCGGCGGACGAACTTCGCCCACGCCCCCCACCAAGGCTATAGCCCACCCGTTTTTAGGCCATTTTTCCGCTGGGGGGTCTTGGCACCCCGACCTTCGGGGGCTGATTTTTGGGCGCGGCTGTGTCCGTGGCCTATTTTTGGCACACGGAGGCCGCCCGCAAAGTCTGGGGCCATTCCGAGTCCGGCGGACGAACTTCGCCCACGCCCCCCACCAAGGCTATAGCCCACCCGTTTTTTGGCCATTTTTCCGCTGGGGGGTCTTGGCACCCCGACCTTCGGGGGCTGATTTTTGGGCGCGGCTGTGCCCGTGGCCTATTTTTGGCACACGGAGGCCGCCCGCAAAGTCTGGGGCCATTTCGAGTCCGGCGGACGAACTTCGCCCACGCCCCCCACCAAGGCTATAGCCCACCCGTTTTTTGGCCATTTTTCCGCTGGGGGGTCTTGGCACCCCGACCTTCGGGGGCTGATTTTTGGGCGCGGCTGTGCCCGTGGCCTATTTTTGGCACACGGAGGCCGCCCGCAAAGTCTGGGGCCATTCCGAGTCCGGCGGACGAACTTCGCCCACGCCCCCCACCAAGGCTATAGCCCACCCGTTTTTTGGGCATTTTTCCGCTGGGGGGTCTTGGCACCCCGACCTTCGGGGGCTGATTTTTGGGCGCGGCTGTGCCCGTGGCCTATTTTTGGCACACGGAGGCCGCCCGCAAAGTCTGGGGCCATTCCGAGTCCGGCGGACGAACTTCGCCCACGCCCCCCACCAAGGCTATAGCCCACCCGTTTTTAGGCCATTTTTCCGCTGGGGGGGTCTTGGCACCCCGACCTTCGGGGGCTGATTTTTGGGCGCGGCTGTGCCCGTGGACTATTTTTGGCACACGGAGGCCGCCCGCAAAGTCTGGGGCAATTCCGTGTCCGGCGGACGAACTTCGCCCACGCCCCCCACCAAGGCTTATAGCCCACCCGTTTTTAGGCCATTTTTCCGCCGGGGGGGTCTTGGCACCCCGACCTTCGGGGGCTGATTTTTGGGCGCGGCTGTGCCCGTGGCCTATTTTTGGCACACGGAGGCCGCCCGCAAAGTCTGGGGCCATTCCGAGTCCGGCGGACGAACTTCGCCCACGCCCCCCACCAAGGCTATAGCCCACCCGTTTTTAGGCCATTTTTCCGCCGGGGGGTCTTGGCACCCCGACCTTCGGGGGCTGATTTTTGGGCGCGGCTGTGCCCGTGGCCTATTTTTGGCACACGGAGGCCGCCCGCAAAGTCTGGGGCCATTCCGAGTCCGGCGGACGAACTTCGCCCACGCCCCCCACCAAGGCTATAGCCCACCCGTTTTTTGGCCATTTTTCCGCTGGGGGGTCTTGGCACCCCGACCTTCGGGGGCTGATTTTTGGGCGCGGCTGTGTCCGTGGCCTATTTTTGGCACACGGAGGCCGCCCGCAAAGTCTGGGGCCATTCCGAGTCCGGCGGACGAACTTCGCCCACGCCCCCCACCAAGGCTATAGCCCACCCGTTTTTTGGCCATTTTTCCGCTGGGGGGTCTTGGCACCCCGACCTTCGGGGGCTGATTTTTGGGCGCGGCTGTGCCCGTGGCCTATTTTAGGCACACGGAGGACGCCCGCAAAGTCTGG
>NW_006262144.1:0-1134 GCF_000493195.1 Citrus x clementina
CCAACTTCATCCGCCGGACTCGGAATGCCGCGAGACTTTGCGAGGGGCCTCCGTGTGCCAAAAATAGGCCGCGGGCAAAGCCGCGCCAAAAAATAACTGCCCGAAGGCCGGGGCGCCAAGTTCGTCCGGCGGAGAAAGGCCACAAAAACGTTCGTCCGCCGGACTCGGAATGCCGCGAGACTTTGCGACGGGCCTTCGTGTGCCAAAAATAGGCCGTGGGATGTTTAAAAGGTTCGTGGTTAAAAATTTTATGTTATCTAGTGATAAAATTTTGTAGTGCATTTTATAGATAGGTAGCAGCAGCAAGTTCCGGGGCGCCAAGTTCGTCCAGCGGAAAAAGTCCACAAAAACGGGTGGGCTATAGCCTTGGGGGGTGATGCTGGCCAACTTCGTCCGCCGGACTCGGAATGCCGCGAGACTTTACGAGGGGCCTCCGTGTGCCAAAAATAGGCCGCGGGCAAAGCCGTGCCCAAAAATAACCGCCCGACGGCCGGGGCGCCAAGTTCTCCCAGCGGAAAAAGGCCACAAAAACTGCTGGGCTATAGCCTTGGGGGGTGGGGCTGGCCCACTTCGTCCGCTGGACTCGGAATGCCGCGAGACTTTGAGAGGGGCCTCCGTGTGCCAAAAATAGGCCGCGGGCAAAGCCGCGCAAAAAAATAACCGCCTGAAGGCCGGGGCGCCAAGTTCGTCCGGCGGAAAAAGGCCACAAAAACGGGTGGGCTATAGCCTTGGGGGGTGGGGATGGCCAACTTCGTCCGCCGGACTCGGAATGCCGCGAGACTTTGCGAGGGGCCTCCGTGTGCCAAAAATAGGCCGCGGGCAAAGCCGCGCCACAAAATAACTGCCCGAAGCTGGGGCGCCAAGTTCGTCCGGCGGAGAAAGGCCACAAAAACGTTCGTCCGCCGGACTCGGAATGCCGCGAGACTTTGCGAGGGGCCTTCGTGTGCCAAAAATAGGCCGTGGGATGTTTAAAAGGTTCGTGGTTAAAAATTTTATGTTATCTAGTGATAAAATTTTGTAGTGCATTTTATAGATAGGTAGCAGCAGCAAGTTCCGGGGCGCCAAGTTCGTCCAGCGGAAAAAGGCCACAAAACGGGTGGGCTATAGCCTTGGGGGTGGGTCTGGCCCACTTCG
>NW_006262144.1:1245-3295 GCF_000493195.1 Citrus x clementina
TTCGTCCAGCGGAAAAAGGCCACAAAAACGGATGGGCTATAGCCTTGGGGGGTGGGGTTGCCCAACTTCGTCCGCCGGACTTGGAATGCCGTGAGACTTTGCGAGGGGCCTCCGTGTGCCAAAAATAGGCCGCGGGCAAAGCCGCGCCCAAAATTAACCGCCCGAAGGCCGGGGCGCCAAGTTCTCCCAGCGGAAAAAGGCCACAAAAACGGGTGGGCTATAGCCTTGGGGGGTGGGGCTGGCCAGCTTCGTCCGCCGCACTCGGAATGCCGCGAGACTTTGCGAGGGGCCTCCGTGTACCAAAAATAGGCCGCGGGCAAAGCCGCACCCAAAATTAACTGCCCAAAGGCCGGGGCGCCAAGTTCGTCCAGCGGAAAAAGGCCACAAAAACTGGTGGGCTATAGCCTTGGGGGGTGGGGCTGGCCAACTTCGTCCGCCGGACTCGGAATGCCGCGAGACTTTGCGAGGGGCCTCCGGGTGCCAAAAATATGCCGCGGGCAAAGCCGCGCCCAAAAATAACCGCCCGACGGCTGGGGTGCCAAGTTCGTCCAGCGGAAAAAGGCCACAAAAACGGGTGGGCTATAGCCTTGGGGGGTGGGGTTGCCCAACTTCGTCCGCCGGACTTGGAATGCCGTGAGACTTTGCGAGGGGCCTCCGTGTGCCAAAAATAGGCCGCGGGCAAAGCCGCGCCCAAAATTAACCGCCCGAAGGCCGGGGCGCCAAGTTCTCCCAGCGGAAAAAGGCCACAAAAACGGGTGGGCTATAGCCTTGGGGGGTGGGGCTGGCCAACTTCGTCCGCCGGACTCGGAATGCCGCGAGACTTTGCGAGGGGCCTCCGTGTGCCAAAAATAGGCCGCGGGCAAAGCCGCACCGAAAAATAACCACCCGACGGCTGGGGTGCCAAGTTCGTCCAGCGGAAAAAGGCCACAAAAACGGGTGGGCTATAGCCTTGGGGGATGGGGTTGCCCAACTTCGTCCGCCGGACTCGGAATGCCGCGAGACTTTTCGAGGGGCCTCCGTGTGCCAAAAATAGGCCGCGGGTAAAGCCGCGCCCAAAATTAACTGCCCGAAGGCCGGAGCGCCAAGTTCTCCCAGCGGAAAAAGGCCACAAAAACGGGTGGGCTATAGCATGGGGGGGTGATGCTGGCCACTTCGTCGCTGGATTCGGAAATGCCGCGAGACTTTGCGAGGGGCTCGTGTGCCCAAAAATAGGCCGCGGGCAAAGCCGCGCCCAAAAATAACCGCCCGACGGCCGGGGCGCCAAGTTCGTCCAGCGGAAAAAGGCCACAAAAACGGGTGGGCTATAGCCTTGGGGGGTGGGGCTGGCCAACTTCGTCCGCCGGACTCGGAATGCCGCGAGACTTTGCGAGGGGCCTCCGTGTGCCAAAAATAGGCCGTGGGATGTTTTAAAGGTTCGTGGTTCAAAATTTTATGTTATCTAGTGATAAAATTTTTTAGTGCATTTTATAGATAGGTAGCAGCAGCAAGTTCAAGGGCGCCAAGTTCGTCCAGCGGAAAAAGGCCACAAAAACGGGTGGGCTATAGCCTTGGGGGGTGATGCTGGCCAACTTCCTCCGCCGGACTCGGAATGCCGCGAGACTTTGCGAGGGGCCTCCGTGTGCGAAAAATAGGCCGCGGGCAAAGCCGCGCCCAAAAATAACCGCCCGAAGGCCGGGGTGCCAAGTTCGTCCAGCGGAAAAAGGCCACAAAATCGGGCGGGCTATATCCTTGGGGGCTGGGGCTGGCCAACTTCGTCTGCCGGACTCGGAATGCCGCGAGACTTTGCGAGGGGCCTCCGTGTGCGAAAAATAGGCCGGGGGCAAAGCCGCGCCCAAAAATAACCGCCTGAAGGCCGGGGCGCCAAGTTCGTCCAGCGGAAAAAGGCCACAAAAACGGGTGGGCTATAGCCTTGGGGGGTGGGGCTGGCCAACTTCGTCCGTCGGACTCGGAATTGCGCGAGACTTTGCGAGGGGCCTCCGTGTGCCAAAAATAGGCCGCGCGCAAAGCCGCGCCCAAAAATAACCGCCCGAAGGCCGGGGCGCCAAGTTCG
>NW_006262144.1:3395-4355 GCF_000493195.1 Citrus x clementina
CCGCCGGACTCGGAATGCCACGAGACTCTGCGAGGGGCCTCCGTGTGCCAAAAATAGGCCACGGGCAAAGCCGCGCCCAAAAATAACCGCCCGAAGGCGGGGGCGCCAAGTTCGTCCAACGGAAAAAGGCCACAAAAACGGGTGGGCTATAGCCTTGGGGGGTGATGCTGGCCAACTTCGTCCGCCGGACTCGGAATGCCGCAAGACTTTGCGAGGGTCCGCCGTGTACCAAAAATAGGCCACGGGCAAAGCCGCGCCGAAAATTAACCGCCCGAAGGCCGGGGCGCCAAGTTCGTCCAGCAGAAAAAGGTCACAAAAACGGGTGGGCTATAGCCTTGGGGGTTGATGCTGGCCAACTTCGTCCGCCGGACTCAGAATGCCGCGAGACTTTGCGAGGGGCCTCCGTGTGCCAAAAATAGGCCGCGGGCAAAGCCACGCACAAAAATAACCACCCGACGGCCGGGGCGCCAAGTTCGTCCAGCGGAAAAAGGCCACAAAAACGGGTGGGCTATAGCCTTGGGGGGTGATACTGGCCAACTTCGTCCGCCGGACTCGGAATGCCGCGAGACTTTGCGAGGGGTCTCCGTGTACCAAAAATAGGCCGCGGGCAAAGCCGCGCCGAAAAATAACCGCCCCACGGCCGGGGCACCAAGTTCGTCCAGCGGAAAAAGGCCACAAAAACGGGTGGGCTATAGCCTTGGGGGGTGGGGCTGGCCAACTTCGTCCGCCGGACTCGGAATGCCGTGAGCCTTTGCGAGGGGCTTCCGTATGCCAAAAATAGGCTACGAGCAAAGCCGCGCCCAAAAATATCCGCCCGACGGCCAGGGCGCCAAGTTCGTCCAGCGGAAAAAGGCCACAAAACCGGGTGGGCTATAGCCTTGGGGGGTGGGCTGGCCCACTTCGTCGCCGGACTCGGAATGCCGAGAGATTTGCGAGGAGCCTCATGTGCCACAAATAGGC
>NW_006262144.1:4487-7637 GCF_000493195.1 Citrus x clementina
AGACTTTGCGAGGGGCCTCCTTGTCCCTTAAATAAGCCGCGGGCAAAGCTACGCCAAATATTAACCGTCCGAAGGCCGGGGCGCTAAAATCGTCCAGCGGAAAAAGGCCACAAAAACGGGTGGGCTATAGCCTTGGGGGGTGGGGCTGGCCAACTTCGTCCGCCGGACTCGGAATGCCGTGAGACTTTGCAAGGGGACTCCGTGTGCCAAAAATAGGCCGTGGGATGTTTAAAAGGTTCGTGGTTCAAAATTTTATGTTATCTAGTGATAAAATTTTGTAGTGCATTTTATAGATAGGTAGCAGCAGCAAGTTCCGGGGTGCCAAGTTCGTCCAGCGGAAAAAGGCCACAAAAACGGGTGGGCTATAGCCTTGGGGGGTGGGGCTGGCCAACTTCGTCCGCCGGACTGGGAATACCGCGAGACTTTAGGAGGGGCCTCCGTGTGCCAAAACTAGGCCGCGGGCAAAGCTGCGCCCAAAAATAACCGCCCGAAGGCCGGGGCGCCAAGTTCGTCCAGCGGAAAAAGGCCACAAAAACGGGTGGGCTATAGCGTTGGGGGGTGGGGCTGGCCAACTTCTTCCGCCGGACTCGGACTGCCGCGAGACTTTGCAAGGGGCCTCCGTGTGCCAAAAATAGGCCGCGGGCAAATCCGCGCCCAAAAATAACCGCCCGACGGCCGGGGCGCCAAGTTCGTCCCGCGGAAAAAGGCCACAAAAACGGGTGGGCTATAGCCTTGGGGGGTGATGCTGGCCAACTTCGTCCGCCGGACTCGGAATGCCGCGAGACTTTACGAGGTGTTTCTCTGTGCCAAAATTAGGCTGCGGCCAAAGCCGCGCCCAAAAATAACAACCCGACGGCCAGGGCGCCTAGTTCGTCCGGCGGAAAAAGGCCACAAAAACGGGTGGGCTATAGCCTTGGGGGGTGATGCTGGCCAACTTCGTCCGCCGGACTCGGAATGCTACGAGACTTTGCGAGGGGCTTCCGTGTGCCAAAAATAGGCCGCGGCAAAGCCGCGCCCAAAAATAACTGCCCGAAGGCCGGGGCGCCATGTTCGTCCAGCGGAAAAAGGCCACAAAAACGGGTGGGCTATAGCCTTGGGGGGTGGGGCTGGCCGACTTCGTCCGCCGGACTCGGAATGGCGCGAGACTTTGCGAGGGGCCTCCGTGTGCCAAAAATAGGCCGCGGGCACAGCCGCGCCCAAAAATAACCGCCGGAAGGCCGGGGCGCCAAGTTCGTCCAGCGGAAAAAGGCCACAAAAACGGGTGGGCTATAACCTTGGGGGTGGGGCTGGCCCACTTCGTCCGCCGGACTCGGAATGCCGCGAGACTTTGCGAGGGGCCTCCGTGTGCCAAAAATAGGCCGCGGGCAATGCCGCATCCAAAAATAACCGCCCGAAGGCCGGGGCGCCAAGTTCGTCCAGCGGAAAAAGGCCACAAAAACGGGTGGGCTATAGCCTTGGGGGGTGATGTTGGCCAACTTCGTCCGCCGGACTCGGAATACCGCGAGACTTTGCAAGGGGCCTCCGTGTGCTAAAAATAGGCCGCGGGCAAAGCCGCGGCCAAAAATAACCGCCCGACGGCCGGGGCGCCAAGTTCGTCCAGCGGAAAAAGGGCACAAAAACGAGTGGGCTATAGCCTTGGGGGGTGATGCTGGCCAACTTCGTCCGCCGGACTCGGAATGCCGCGAGACTTTGCGAGGGGCCTCCGTGTGCCAAAAATAGGCCGCGGGCAAAGCCGCGTCCAAAAGTAACTGCCCGAAGGCCGGGGCGCCAAGTTCGTCCAGCGGAAAAAGGCCACAAAAACGGGTGGGCTATAGCCTTGGGGGGTGATGTTGGCCAACTTCGTCCGCCGGACTGGGAATGCCGCGAGACTTGCCAAGGGGCCTCCGTGTGCTAAAAATAGGCCGCGGGCAAAGCCGCGGCCAAAAATAACCGCCCGACGGCCGGGGCGCCAAGTTCGTCCAGCGGAAAAAGGCCACAAAAACGGGCGGGCTATAGCCTTGGGGGGTGGGGCTGGCCAACTTCGTCCGCCGGACTCGGAATGCCGCGAGACTTTACGAGGGGCCTCCGTGTGCGAAAAATAGGCTGCGGGCAAAGCCGCGCCCAAAAATAACCGCCCGAAGGCCGGGCCGCCAAGTTCGTCCAGCGGAAGAAGGCCACAAAAATGGGTGGGCTATAGCCTTGGGGGGTGGGGCTGGCCAACTTCGTCCGCCGGACTCGGAATGCCGCGAGACTTTATGAGGGGCCTCTGCGAGCCAAAAATAGGCTGCGGGCAAAGCCGCGTCCAAATATAACCCCCCGAAGGCCGGGCCGCCAAGTTCGTCCAGCGGAAAAAGGCCACAAAAACGGGTGGGCTATAGCCTTGGGGGGTGGGGCTGGCCAACTTTGTCTGCCGGACTCTGATTGCCGCGAGACTTTGCGAGGGGCCTCCGTATACCAAAAATAGGCCGCGGGCAAATCCGCACCCAAAAATAACCGGCCGAAGGCCGGGGCGCCAAGTTCGCCCAGCGGAAAAAGGCCACAAAAATGGGTGGGCTATAGCCTTGTGGGGTGGGGCTGGCCCACTTCGTCTGCCGGACTCAGAATGCCACGAGACTTTGCGAGGGTCCTCCGTGTGCCAAAAATAGGCCGCGGGCAATGCCGCGCTAAAAAATAACCGACCGAAGGCCGGGGCGCCAAGTTCGTCCAGCGGAAAAAGGCCACAAAAACGGGTGGGCTATAGCCTTGTGGGTGGGGCTGGCCAACTTCGTCCGCCGGACTCGGAATGCCGCGAGACTTTGCGTTGGGCCTCCGTGTGCAAAAAATGGGCCGTGGGATGTTTAAAAGGTTCGTGGTTGAAAATTTTATGTTATCTAGTGATAAAATTTTGTAGTGCATTTTATAGATAGGTAGCAGCAGCAAGTTCCGGGGCGCCAAGTTCGTCCAGCGGAAAAAGGCCACAAAAACGGGTGGGCTATAGCCTTGGGGGGTGATGCTGGCCAACTTCGTCCGCCGGACTCGGAATGCCGCGAGACTTTGCGAGGGGCCTCGATGTGCCAAAAATAGGCCGTGGGCAAAGCCGCGCCCAAAAATAACCGCCCCAAGGTCGGGGCGCCAAGTTCGTCCAGCGGAAAAAGGCCACAAAAACGGGCGGGCTATAGCCTTGGGGGGTGG
>NW_006262143.1:0-7252 GCF_000493195.1 Citrus x clementina
TAACTAGAACCCCCCTTTTTCTGGACCCATCTCACATCAATAACGCGACCCCTACCACCTATAGGTAGTTTTAGGCAAGTTTCCTTTGAAGTGGATACCTGAATGCCAAGTATGGCCCGTAATAATCTATCTTCCGGAGCATACGATGATTCTTTCGCCGCCTGAGGCGTTAATTTACCTACTAAAATATCGCCGGTCTCTACCCAAGATCCCAGCATCACAATTCCATTTTTGTCTAAATTGCGGAGTAACCGGGCTTCTAGATGTGGTATTTCATTAGTGATCCTTTCGGGACCTTGACTTGTCACATGAGTCTGAATTTCGTATTTCCGTATGTGAAAAGAAGTATAAATATCTCTATATATCAGACGTTCGCTAATAAGTACCGCATCCTCAAAATTGTAGCCTTCCCATGGCATATAAGCTACTAATATGTTTTTCCCTAAAGCGAGTTCGCCGCCAACTGTAGCGGCACCATCCGCTAAAACTTGGCCCTTTTTAATGCATTTACCCCGCCCAACCTGGGGTTTTTGATGCATACAAGTATTTTTGTTTGAACGTTGATACATAATTAATGGAATACAATATGTATTCCCGTTTCCCGATAAAACAATCTTGTCAATATCGGTATAAATGATCTTTCCCTCGTGTTCGGCTATAGCGGGAACCCCTGAATCTAGAGCCACTTGAGGTTCCAACCCAGTTCCAACAATGCACTTCTCGGACCGAACGAGCGGAACTGCTTGGCGTTGCATATTAGAACTCATTAAAGCCCGATTCGCATCATTATGCTCGATAAAAGGAATGAGGGAAGCCCCAATAGAAAAATATTGGAAGGGAAAAATACTTCGAAGATGAACCTGTTCCCACGCAATAGTCAGGAACTCTTGACGGTATCGAGTCGGAACAACCTGTTCTTCCGGACTACCCTGATTCAGTGCCAAAGAATTTCCTGCCGCTACCATATAGTATTCATCTCTACTTGGTGATAAATAAAGCATCCGTACTTTTTTTGATTTTTCAAAGATTTCATAAAACGGGCTTTCTAGAGACCCCCAATAACCAATTCTCGCATGAATTGCTAAGGATCCAATAAGTCCAACATTGATTCCTTCGGACGTGTCAATTGGACAAATGCGGCCATAGTGACTAGGATGGATATCTCGTACCCGAAAACTCGCAGTTCGCCCTGTCAATCCTCCGGGGCCCAAATAACTCAATTTTCTCCCATGAACTATTTGTGTCAATGGATTAGTTCGATCCAAAACTTGAGATAATGGATGTAATCCGAAAAAAGAATCATAAGTGGTTGTTAAGGGAGTTGAAGTTACCAAATTTTGAGGAGTTGGCATCAATTTATGCCGAATTGCTCCACATATAGTTCCTCTAATCACATTTTCTAACCGAACCAGGGCCAATCCGAATTGATCTTGTAAAAGATTCGCGACAGACCGAATACGTTTATTTTTCAAATGATTCATATCGTCAAGTGTACCCATTCCAAATTTCAGTCCAATCAAATGATCGACAGCTGCCAATACATCTCGTGGTAACAAAAATGTATTGTTCTGAGGTATATTCAGATTCAGTCTCTGGTTCATATTTCGTCTACCAATCTTTCCTAATTCACATCTTTGGTGAAAAAATTTCTTTTGTAATTCCTTACACAAGGATTCCGAAAATACCGGATCTCCGCCTACACAAGCAAATTGTTGATAAAACTCCAAAATGGCATTTTCTTTTGATCCAATTTTTTTTTTCTCCTTATTCGTCAGGAAAGACAAGAAAATTTCAGGGTAGCAAATATTCTCTAGAATTTCTCGTAGATTCGAACCCATAGCTGCTGATAGAACTAGAATAGATACTTTCTGTTTCCTACTCACACGAGCCCATATCCTTGCTTTTCTATCAATCTCTAATTCGAATCTTCCCCCCCAATCAGATATTATGGTGCCTGTATAGACCGAAATTCCGTTATGGCCCAATTCTGACCGATAATAGATACCGGGACTTTGCAATATTTGATTGATGACAATTCTGTATATTCCGTTTACTATAGAAGTTCCCAAAGAATTCATTAGAGGAATGTTTCCAATAAAAATAGTTTGTTCCTGCATGTCCCCTCGGCTTTTCCAAATTAATCCTGCGGATACATATAATTCAGAAGAATACGTGAATGATTCATATACAGCATCTCTTTCTTTTAGCAAGGGTTCTACCAATTGATATGTTTCCACAAATAATTGAAATTCAATTTCTTGATCTGTATCTTCAATTTTTGGAAACTTATAAAGCTCTTCTGTTAAGCCCTGATCAATGAACCTACAAAATCCTTCAAATTGTATCTGATTCAACCCAGGTATTGTAGACATTCCTGCATTTCCATCTCCGAGCATTTTGAATTTCCCATTTATCAAAAAATCCCATTCGTTTCTCATTCTGCATCGATTCATATGATTCGATGCAGAATGCTGGAATTTAGATTCTGTTTACTGAATCGCATGAAATTTTACCCAACTCCATATAGATGGAATGTATGAAATACGTATGAACGGGGGAAAAAGGATGATTTTATACTTAATAAAATTGGAATTTCTAAGAGACAGATCCAAATGGAAAGGAAGCGATAAATTCCACTTAGACTTACGGAGTTTTGTATAGAATCAAAAAAATAATTCAATTTATACCATTATTATGATATTCCAATCCGTTAGGATACCAGAAAAATAAACGTCGTGATTTGATCTATTCGCTAAGATAAAGACATAAGAATCAGACACAATATACCAGCGTAAAGCTCATTTTTTTAGCACTTACCTTTTTCGTGGATTCCACTGTTCAAAAAATGATTTGCGAAGAACCCCCTTTTTCTTTTTTTAGTCGAATTTTTAGAATAGGATTGAAGTGCGTAAGACGGCTTGTATTTAGTAAACCCGTGCCGATATAGCTATCTATATATACATCGCCCCCCTTTATTGCATAGTTCGCTTCGGGACAGCGCATGTCGTGCTCTATCAAAATTTCGATTTTCTCTTCAATCTAAATTGCAGTACGACAATTTTCGGAAAATTCCCTATAGAGAGGCATCAGACACAGATAAGATAACCAATAAGCTAGCCGCGAAACGATTTATGTTTGGGGTTTACATATACTCATAATTGCTGTTATAATTGAAATGGAGAAGGCTTTTTTTATAGAAAAAACCAATATTGATTAGGTAGGTATCAATTTTGATTTTCTTCTATCATTAGGAAACAAAATTGACAATTTCAATTTCAATCCAAGAGTTGGTCACGAATTTTCAGTCACTAGTTAATGGTTCCAATTTGTCCTTAATTTTGGCTTTTGTGACTGAAAATGCACATTTCTTTTTTCATTTTTCAATAGAAAAAAAGAAAGAGAAAAGAGAGGTATTAAGATGTTGTGTGAGATACTATAAAATCAATTGAAGAACCGGAGCCGATCCAAAAAAAGGACATATTTTTTTTAGGCAAGGAATTAAGAAAAACGAGATTTTATATGGACGTACACAAAAAAAAGAAAAGACATTGAGTACCCCCCCCCCAAACAAAACAAGCAAAGGGGGAATTTTTTAATCTATTTTGTATCGTTTTGGCGGCATGGCCGAGCGGTAAGGCGGGGGACTGCAAATCCTTTTTCCCCAGTTCAAATCTGGGTGTCGCCTGATCAACAAACGATAAGACTCGCAATCCCTTATTCTGCTTGGCTGGTCTAACTCGCCGAATCTTTTCCAGCAAAGTACGCGACTCTTGACATTTTCGTGATTCGAAATAGCTGGGGTTTCTGTTCTTTTTTTTTTTTCTGTTCCTTAAACTTAAAGTGCTGTTAATCCTTGCATTTAGGATTCACGGAAAGATTATAGTAGTAGAAGCGCTTTCATATCAAATCAAGAGTTACCGATTTATTTCCACTGCTAATTGCTAATGCAGGGTCTACTGACCGGGTCTTGAATTAGATTGAAAAGCCCGAGGGAGAATCGAATTAATCGTTATGGAAGGGGCGGGAGATACTTTGTATGCAGTATACAGACTCATAAGAGTCTATGAATGCACGGGCATTCAATCAATATTCGATTGGACGGATAATTGGCTTTTACTTAATGATAATAAAGGGCAACAAAAAAAACGAGGAGTTCTTATTATTACTACAGATTAGGTAACACTCCCTTTGATACTTCCAAAGAAAAGTGCGACTGTGTATTTTGTTTCATTTTTCCGGATTCTACTAGAAATCATATACGAACTTGTTCTAAGTGGATTTATTGGAGCGTTTCATATTTAGTGGAGTCTTTCATCAAGGGCGTTGGGCCAGAATCCCTTTTTGACTCTGCGCCAGTGATTCCACTATTATTAGGAAACAATAATGGAATAAATTCTTCATATTCATAGAGATAGGGGACATAATTCACATGGATATAGTAAGTCTCGCTTGGGCTGCTTTAATGGTAGTCTTTACATTTTCCCTTTCGCTCGTAGTATGGGGAAGAAGTGGACTCTAGAGATACTACTAATTGAGTTGGGGAATCAAACTGTATCACTTTTTTTATAGATCGTTCTGCAAAGCCTTTTTAATTCTATTAATTATTAAATAATTAATAGAATAATTAAATTCAGTAATTTAATTCCATTTAGAATTTCGAAATTGAATTAATCAAAATACCTTCATTTCGGAATTCTATTGGCTTGGATTCTGGCGAGGTAATTGTATTCGATTCTATTATGAATAGAATACAATTCATAATATATATGAATAATGCTCTTTCAGAATCCAAATCAAACCTATATTTCCAAAATTCCCCTCTTTCTATTTTGAAAGGAAGGGGGATACAGATCATAGGAATTTTATTCCAACCGAAGTCTTCCTAGATTTTCTATTTGGTTTTTCTGAACCGGCCCTTGCCAGAGTTCTCTATGGACAATGGGGAAGAACGCGGAAAACCGGACCCCCCTTTTTTTTTATTGGACTGTTCAAAGAGAAAAGAAAGGGTTCACGATTTAATTTGAATAGTTAATAATAATAAGATTGTGCCTTGGTCAAGTCACATATTTCGCACTTACCACCGATTTTATTATTTTTTATTATTTGAGTATTTTAGAAATTTGCTTTCTGCTATGCTTTATTGACCCGTTTCATATCATGGCTCCAGGGTTGACAATCGCCGGGGTACCCCTTTTTGAAATCGGAAGAAGTTATAGAATAGAACTCCTTGGATCATCTGTCAACCGCTCAATCAACGACTTCTTCGGAATGCTAAAAAAAACGATTACTTTATTTCTTTCCTATTTCATTTTCTTTTATTAACTTGATTTTCTTTTAGTAATATATGCCCAAATTTTTTTTTCTTTCATCGATTTGATTCTTTTTTTAATGTATACCGAGATTCATATTGAAAATAATCAGAAATAAATCAATTTGAAAATCGTAAGAGCAGCCTTTCGATTATTTCAGATTGATTGGAATGAACAAAAAGAAAATACAAATAGACGAAGCAAAGAAATAGAATTGAGATACTATGTATCTATTAACATATATAAGGATCCATATCCATATTGTAGATTGATCTCTATTCAGTTTCTATCTTTATACATAAAAATAATAAAAATAGATAGTATGGTAGAAAGATTCATATATGAATCTTTCTACCATACTATCGAATCTCATAGGCTACTGCTGATTCTAGTCCGTTGGTTTCATTTAAGACTAAGACATGAAATTGAATTTTTTTTCTTAAATCCTTGATAAGAACTATAAGAACTAAGAAGTCAAGTTTCGTTCAAATTAATCACTTTGACTGACCGTTTTTACGTATATTATAAGCAAAAACGCAGTAGGAACTAGAACGAACAGTGTAGTAGCAATAAATGCGAGAATATTTACTTCCATAGTCTCATCGTTTGGTTTTTTTTTTTTACTTCGCAATAACTCGGGATTTAATCCCATAGAGATGATAACCCTTTCGCTTGTAAATTCAATGGGATGAATTACATTTCGATGATAGCGAATGGGATCAATATCATGAATAACAATATTTGACTGTCAAGTCGATTCATCGTCGAGAATTCAATAGTATAACATAGGCAGCTCTTTTATCCACACACCAAATACAAACTTTGATTCCTGATTCAATCAAAAGAATTCCTTTACTTTAATACTAATACTTTTTTAATACTAATACTTTTTTATTTACCAGTCTTTTCCAGTCTGTCTTTTCTATAATCGACCGCCTTACTTGTACAACCCCCTAACCGCTTTACACTTTCCTTGTTTACAAAGGGTTTAGAAAAAAACCAAACAAACAATCGAAACGAAATAGAAAAAGAAAAAGGGAAGGGGTTAAGTTCGAAACCCCTTTTCATTTTTTTTTTTTTTTTTTTTTCAAGAAAATTATATCATTAAAAAAAAAACGAAAAAGAAGTGTGATAAAGACGAGTCCCAGTAGAAAAGAATCGAATATTTCATAAAATTGACTATTTTATTTAGATTTATTTCGAGTTTATTCTTCTTTGGCAATACGCTTAAAAAAGATTATTCATTCCCTCTTCGGGAGGGGTTGGCGCCTTGCTTGATCTTTATTTTATTAAGAATATCATCCCCCCTCCCTTGGATTAGTACTAGAACGTATCCCTCAAAAGTTCGGCGTGAAATTTGAATGAGATAAATTCTTTCAAATTCAAACTAGTAATTTAAGTTAGCCAAACTAGAAACCAGAAAAGAAGATACTTTGAATCTTAATCTTAAAAGTATTCTATCAAAGTAACGATCTTAAATTCAGTTGTGTATACGCTCCCGGGAACGATATGGTACTCGATTCCATTCCATACACAGATGGGGGACAGTCAAAAAAACCAGACCCCCTACGGTAGCTCTTGGAATCCTGAATATGATGCTACCAATAATTGTAGCAATTCGCACATGTCTCTTTCTCATCAATCGGTACTGGTTGATGAGAAAGAGAAATGAAAAAGAAAAAAGAGCAAAGGAGAGCAGTAGGCATGAAATTCTACCATTTTATTTTGCCCCAGTTTAACAGAAACGGCGAGATATATTGATGTTTTTTTTTTATTGGATTTGGATCCGTCGGGACTGACGGGGCTCGAACCCGCAGCTTCCGCCTTGACAGGGCGGTGCTCTGACCAATTGAACTACAATCCCGGGGCGGTAAAATGTACCGAATACCTATTTTTATGATTTCATTCAAACAATTTCATTTATATTTAGATAAATATCGACG
>NW_006262142.1:0-3085 GCF_000493195.1 Citrus x clementina
GAAGGGAAAATGCATGATAAAAGCAATACTAAAATAAATAAATAAATTGTTACCATTGTCAAGATACATAGACTCCCATGAGTCCGAAATTAACACGAAAGTGTTTCGGGTGAATTAAAATTTTATATTATTTTATTAGATAAATATTCATTTAGTTTTTATATTTTGAGTTAAGTATCTATTTAGTTCTTATATTTTGAGTTAAGTCTCCATTTAGTTTCTATATTTTAAAAAATATCTCAAGATACATTTTTATTGTTAAATATGTGACACTTTCGCCCTTATTTTTTATTTGCCAATTGACATTACAATAATAATGCCTATGCTACAATGTTGAAAGTATTAATTTATTTATCAATTAAAAAAATAATCATTAATTGTCCATTTAAAAAATTAGTATTTTTCATGCCCAAGAATATTGTTATAAGGCTCTTAGTGTAAAAAGAAAGAAAAATAAGGATAAGATTGTCACATATTTAATAAGTGTCTTGAGACATTTTTTAAAATATAATAATTAAATGAACCCTTAATTTAAAATATAAGGAATAAACGAGCATTTATTCTATTTTACTTTTTAAAATATTATTTAGAGATTTTGAATGTAAATTTCACACGAAAGAGCTTTCATGCACACAATCCTTTGACTAGGTCTTGCAGTTGACTGCGATGATACATTAGGTCATCCACCAGTTCAACTCAAGGTAACAAATATTCTCGTCCTCAAAAAAGTTAATGAAGAAATAAAAAAATTAAAAAGTAATATCAGACATTATAAATTATTTATTCCAAATTTTATTGCAAATTAAAAGGAAAAAAATTCAAAACAAAGAAAAGTGACAAAGATTAGGGTGAATAGCTTCTAAAAAATAGGGTAAAATTGAGGTAGGCACATTCGAAATGAGCTTTATTTAAATGGTGATACATGTGTAAACTTGTGTATAAATTTTTATTTTGACAAATTGATATGGTAATATTATATCATTGTAACTAATTCAGTATGTGATAATTGCATGCAATTGTTTGGTAATGGTTTTAACGATAAGGGTGGGGCTCATGACAGTATTTGAGTTGATTATTTCATTAAAATGAAAAAATGTGATAATACGACACTATTTTAGTAAGTACTTTAATAATGCGCACTCGGTGTCATTTGTCCATTAAAGAACGCGATGAACTAATAAATAATTTTGCTTTAATTTAGTGGTGAATCACTACTCTCAATTTTAAGAATGACAATGAGGGTAGTGGTTCGAGTCTCCATAGGCTCAACCTCCCTCAATTAAGTAAAAAATTGTGTGGACTTAATTTGTAAGTTTTTCTCTCTTGTAAAATACGAGTGGAGAATAAACATCTCTTTTCTGTGAGGGTCATATGTCTGGGCATGTATTTCATAGAATTAATGTAATAATATAAGTATCAAGTTATATATCTAATTGTAAATATCAGTATAATGTCTGCTCTAATAGCAGTTGTAAATATTTGTGTAATACAATAATCTAATATGTAATCGGTATTAAAAAAAACTAATAAATAATTTCATGAGTTATGATTAACCCTTGTTTTCGATATGAACAGGGAGATTTATTTTTGGGAAATCGGAAAGGGCGGAGTGGAATTTTTCAATATTATTATTAATGCATTTTCAACCGGATTTCGTAGGTCGAAATTGCTACTTGGTGGTGCTAGTTACCGCAGCGGACAAAATACAAAATCTATTATAAAATAACTAAACTAACGCAGAAGTAACACCTTTTTTATGTTACTTTTTGAAATACTATCAGTTCAATTGATAAAATATATATCTCGATATTAAAATTAACAATTTTCTTATAAAATTTTACCTAGAAATATTTTTAAAATTACATTCAATTCTTAAAATATTAAATTTATCTTAAATTTTTTCTTATTATACAATTTCTATCTTCAAAATTCTAAACTCTTATAATTTTCCCAAAAAAAATATTTTTAATTAAATTATGAAATTAGTTGGGCGTAAAAAAAATTTCAAGAATAACAATTTATTTATGTGTTCAATTGAATTCCCATGTTTAATTGAATTCTCTCTTTTTTCTTAATACTAATTACACATCAGACTACTGATAGCTATTACAGGAGATAATTATACTGATATTTACAGTCAGATATATACATAAAAAATTACAAATTAAATCCACTCAATTATGTTTAATTAAGTAAGGTTGAGTTAATGAAAACTCGAACCACTGCCCTCACTCGCACTTGTGAGAATAGTGATTCACCACTCCTCTTAATTAAAATCTCATTTAAAATAAGAAATGAATTAATTTGTGTTAGGTTATTTAAGTAATTTCAATTAAGGGGGGTTTTAAAAGAAATTTCCAAGGGTGTCAAAAGCCATACTCATTTAAATAATTGTTAGCCCACGCCAATTTAGAAAGCCCATGTACTCCACACGATTGTACTTGTAGAGAGAGAATACCTCCTGAGCTGGCAGCAGGCTGGGCTTAGGATGCGGATTTTGAGGCTTCGTGACTTTTTAAGCCACGATTGTTTTAAAATAAAAATATTATGAAAATTAGTTCAGTCACTGAATAATTGTGAGATAAAAAAAAAAAAAAGAAAAAATTTTGGTTTCAAATTAAGGGTTCGTTTGAGATTATTTTTAAAAGATTTAAAGTGATTTTAAAAAATTAAAAATTAATCTTATTATTTGGTAAATTTTTTAAATATTATGTCATTTTAAAGTAAATTTTAAAATGTAGAGAAAGAATAACTTTTTAAAGTCTGATTTTGAGAATTACTTTTTTACTTAATATAGTTCCATATATATCCTTATATATATTAATCAAAAATCTAAAATTACCTTATTATTAGTATTATTACCAATTATATTAAGATAATAAGATAAAAAATAAAATTATTAATATACAATATTTTTTTAGCTATCATTTATAACTTATACCCGTAGATATTTTTTATAATTATAAATGTGCAAATAAATTTTATTTAAATTTTATTCAATTTTGGCATTTAATAATTACAGCAGTTTACAGTGAAATTTACAAAATCATAAAAATTATTTTTAAAACCTCAGTATTTTAAAAAT
>NW_006262142.1:3185-7330 GCF_000493195.1 Citrus x clementina
TTTTAAAAATGAATTTTTCCTAAACATCTAGTTTAATTCTCTTTAATAATGGATTATTTCTATAGCATAGCTAATAATAATTATTTTAAAAATTACAGCATTTTTAAACTGGCCCTATCAACTACTAGTGTTTATTAAAATTTTAGACTTGTAGCTTAAATAGGGATTAACCCAAAAAGCTAAAATATTTAAGAGTAACGATATTTAACCCCCTCAGATCCTCTCATTAGCCTCCACTAATTCAGTTAATACCTCTTATTTCTAAAATTACCGTTATTAAAAAACAAATATAATTTCTTTTTCATCTTTTCGCTTACATCTTCAACACTCACTCTCTCACGTAGGCACCACCAAATTACCATCACCACCATATATGAGCGTTTTTAAAGAAAATGATATGTGTCTCATTGCAACGACTAGCCATCTTGCATCACACTAGAGCAAAGAATTGTCATGCCCCACAATGCATGTTGTGTTGGGATTATATGCTCTTTTAAACCATATTAATTTATTTTCTTATTAATAAAATATTTGAGATATTTTCAATTGCATAAATATTTTGAATAAAATCTGTTTAATCATATTATATGTATTTATGTGATCATCATATGGATTCACAGAAGACATAAATACAAGTTATCTTATAATTAAATAAATTAAGTTCACAGTTGATAAATAGAGTTGGGCGCTCTATTTATGTTTAGACTGAAGTAAATTCATTGAATGATTTGTCTTAATCATGTATGAATTTACTGATGTAGTTTGACTACATTGAGCTGGATTACATATGAGATTTAATTAATCTTAAAATGACTATCGGACTTATTAAATCTCATAGGCATTGATTTTACTATAATCTTAATCTTGAGTTAGTTATAATTTCATGATTGTAATTATTATTCCATTTGAGTTACCAATGGGCACGATACACAATTATGGTCAAGATTACCCGGTATCTTGGTGGGAGCAATTATTATGAGTATTGGAGTTATAGATTAACAATATAGAATTTGTACAACACATCTTTTGATGGATTTTCGGCACTTGATCATGGAATTCTCTGGCCAGAGTATGTCAACATATTTAGTATGTTAAAAATTATCATTAGAGAAAATCAGTAAGTTTCAAGGAATAAGATGTAATTAAATCGATTGAACAATTGAGATATCGATTTAATTAACGATGTGGTACAAAGAATTATGCAGTAAAGAAATCGATGTGGCTTGGGACGAATTATTATTCGAGCATACAATTATGGAGGTCAGTTCCAATCTTTTAGTGGAGTAGATTTGGAATTAAATAATTGGGCTAGTTTAATTACAGACCTAATTATTGTAACCATTATTGTATGTTCCCAAATGCACCGGGTTAGCTCATTTAATTGACTGCGCCACTACTGGATTAATAAGTAAGATAACTAGCTATTTGGGTTAAAAGCCTAAATATATTATTTAGTGGGAGACTTCATGTAATGTACTTGTGTCTAAGGGGTCTTGTGTTATTTTACAAGGTGGGCCCCTATGATAAGAAAGAAGTAATATTACTTTTGGTTTATTATTTTTAATTTAAATCAAAATTGATTTAATAGAATTAAATAATATAAAAAAGGAGCCTAGGGTTTTCACTAGGTAGAGATATAAAAGAGCTTATTTTTTTCCAAAAATAAGAGAGAGGTCACATTATACAGATCAGAGAAAAATATTTTTCTCTTTAATTTTGAGAGAAAAATTTTCTCGTGCTAGTTGCTTTAGTGGTGATAAAGGCGCCCACACGTCAAGTGCATATCAAACTTGAGTCATAGTCTGGAAGATTATTTGGTGGCGGATCATTATCTAACATGAGTGGTGGTGACAAATCATGATCTAGGAGCCTAAATCACTTCAGCGGAAAAGTCAAATCAGATTTTCAATGTATGATTTCTAGATTACAAATTCTTATATATTGTATGAGAGCGATCCTAAAAGTTTTTATAAAAAATTTAAAAACTGATTTTTCTCCAACATGCTACAGAGCAGAGCTACTATGTTGTAGCGCGTCGTGTCTTGTCATCAAGGAAGACATTGCTCGCATGCCATAAAGCAAATCCATTTTAGAATTTTGTACAAAATTTTATTTCACTGCTTCCTTTCTAGAAATATAATATTTTTTAATAATTAATAAATTTTAATTTGTATAATTTTATTATAAAGTAATTGTTGATATCTTTTACTACTTGATAGGGATTTTAATATTTCGTCAAAGAATTTTGCATGATTGAAACTTGAAATGAAGCTAAAAGCCTTAATTTGGTTTCTTCTATAAAAAAAGGGGTTTATTTCCAAATTCAAAATTGTCACTTGTCAGGATGCTTTATGATTGTGACTTCAAATTTATAATTTTGCTGCATAGGTCTTGAATTGAGTTCCGAGAGAGAGAGAGAGTGAAATTAAGGGGAAAAAAAAAAAGCTTCCTTTAAAGTAAGGGTATTTTTTAAAGGGTCTAGCTACTTTACCTATGGGGTTTGGTAACCCATTCTTTTATCTTTTTCAAATCCACCGTTGGATTTAAAGTGAGAGTTGTATAATGGTTAGATGTAATTATTGGGCCATTAACATTAAAAGTCCTTGTTGTTCATGCAAAATAAGAAAAAGGGGAATTGCCACTTTCCCTCTTACAATAATCAACATATATCATTTACCTCCCTTTTATTTTTATAATGGTCAAAAGTCTCTCCTTACAACATAAGTTTACAATATTACTCTTTTTTTCAATTATTATTTTATTTACACTTATTATAAATTAAATAAATCACATGAATATAAACTAAATAAAAAAATTAAGTATTAAAAATAAGAAATATATGTTTTGATATGAGCAAAAAATTAATAATAAATTTTTTTCTTGTAATGATTTATTTTGTGAACATTTTATTATAATAAATATTTTGTAATATTTTAAAATTAAATGTAAAAAGTATAGGCAAAATATTTAATTATTTATCTTATAATAAACTTTTATTTGTCATTCAAGTTTTCTTATAATAATTTTTTTATCATTTTATAATAATTTTCTAATATATTTATTATAAGAAAATTTTCACAAAATAAATAAATACAAGAAAAAAATTTTATTATTAATTTTTTTGCTCACATCAAAACATATATTTCTTGTTTTTAATGCTTAATTTTTTATTTAGTTTCTATTCATGTGATTTATTTAATGTATAATAAATATAAATAAAAGGGTAGTTGAAAATAAGGGTAATATTGTAAACTTATGCTATCAGGGGGGTTTTTGGCCATTATAAAAATAGTAGGGGGAAAATGATATATGTTAATTACTGTAGGGGGGAAATTGACAATCTCCCATAAGAAAAATCAAAAGTTTTATAATTTGACATATAAGTCCACAATATTTTAATTTTTTTTACTCTATTGAACTAGATTTTCAACTAAATGACTTATTCTTATATTTATTAATATCTATTTAAATTAATAAATTTACTCATTAATTAATATATTAACTAATTTATTACATAGTTAAACTATGTAAATTATTTATTAACCATAATTGACGATAAATATAAATATGATTTTTTTAATTTAACACGGCAACCAATTTCCTTACACCCATGTGAGCAGGATTCAAACCCCATATCTTTTTTTTTTTTCAAACAAGAGATTTTATATGTCAAGTAGATGAAATACACAAAATACGAAAATAAATTTAATTTGATATTCTATGTAGGTAATTTTTTTTATAAGATAATATTTAATTAGCATACTAAATTATTTAATTATGTAGTAAAAATATTTCAATTTACTAATAATAACAAAGTGTTAGTTTGTGAATTTGTAAAATCATTTTTGTTTGTTTAAGCAATGAGTTTTATATTTTTGGTTGAGTTTTTGTTCTAAAATAAAAGGAGTAAATTTAATTGCACACTTAAATAAATTTAATTGAGTTTTTGTCCTAAAAATCGTGGCTTGCAGAAGCATTAATGCAACTGAAAATTTGTAGGTGTGGGACTAATATTTGAAAATTTAAAAGTTTTTAGCTTTTTTGTTTTTAAATAAATTAACAAACTCCATTATAGTTGAATCTTAAAAAAAAAAAAACAAAAAGGGGGTACCAAACCCCCTTGGCAAAGAAATTTGGCCCCTTTT
>NW_006262141.1:0-6326 GCF_000493195.1 Citrus x clementina
GTCTCGCCCCATTCCGAGTCCGGCGGACGAACTTCGCCCGCGCCCCCCACCAAGGCTATAGCGCACCCGATTTTTTGGCCATTTTTCCGCTGGGGGGTTTTGGCACCACGACCTTCGGGCGCTTATTTTTGGACGCGGCTGTGCCCGCGACTTCCCGCGGGCACCCCGAGGCCCCTCGCAAAGTCTCGCCCCATTCCGAGTCCGGCGGACGAACTTCGCCCGCGCCCCCCACCAAGGCTATCGCCCACCCGTTTTTTGGCCATTTTTCCGCTGGGGGGTTTTGGTACCACTACCTTCGGGCGCTTATTTTTGGACGCGGCTGTGCCCGCGACTTCCCGCGGGCACCCTGAGGCCCCTCGCAAAGTCTCGCCCCATTCCGAGTCCGGCGGACGAACTTCGCCCGCGCCCCCCACCAAGGCTATAGCCCACCCGTTTTTTGGCCATTTTTCCGCTGGGGGGTTTTGGCACCACGACCTTCGGGCGCTTATTTTTGGGCGCGGCTTTGCCCGCGGCTTATTTTTGGCGCCCCGAGGCCCTGCGCAAAGTCTCGCCCCATTCCGAGTCCGGCGGACGAACTTCGCCCGCGCCCCCCACCAAGGCTATAGCCCACCCGTTTTTTGGCCATTTTTCCGCTGGGGGGTTTTGGCACCACGACCTTCGGGCGCTTATTTTTGGGCGCGGCTTTGCCCGCGGCTTATTTTTGGCACCCCGAGGCCCCTCGCAAAGTCTCGACCCAGTCCGAGTCCGGCGGACGAACTTCGCCCGCGCCCCCCACCAAGGCTATAGCCCACCCGTTTTTTGGCCATTTTTCCGCTGGGGGGTTTTGGCACCACGACCTTCGGGCGCTTATTTTTGGGCGCGGCTTTGCCCGCGGCTTATTTTTGGCGCCCCGAGGCCCCTCGCAAAGTCTCGCCCCAGTCCGAGTCCGGCGGACGAACTTCGCCCGCGCCCCCCACCAAGGCTATAGCCCACCCGTTTTTTGGCCATTTTTCCGCTGGGGGGTTTTGGCACCACGACCTTCGGGCGCTTATTTTTGGACGCGGCTGTGCCCGCGACTTCCCGCGGGCACCCCGAGGCCCCTCGCAAAGTCTCGCCCCATTCCGAGTCCGGCGGACGAACTTCTCCCGCGCCTCCCACCAAGGCTATAGCCCACCCGTTTTTTGGCCATTTTTCCGCTGGGGGGTTTTGGCACCACGACCTTCGGGCGCTTATTTGTGGACGCGGCTGTGCCCGCGACTTCCCGCGGGCACCCCGAGGCCCCTCGCAAAGTCTCGCCCCATTCCGAGTCCGGCGGACGAACTTCGCCCGCGCCCCCCACCAAGGCTATAGCCCACCCGTTTTTTGGCCATTTTTCCGCTGGGGGGTTTTGGCACCACGACCTTCGGGCGCTTATTTTTGGGCGCGGCTTTGCCCGCGGCTTATTTTTGGCGCCCCGAGGCCCTGCGCAAAGTCTCGCCCCATTCCGAGTCCGGCGGACGAACTTCGCCCGCGCCCCCCACCAAGGCTATACCCCACCCGTTTTTTGGCCATTTTTCCACTGGGGGGTTTTGGCACCACCACCTTCGGGCGCTTATTTTTGGACGCGGCTGTGCCCACGACTTCCCGCGGGCACCCCGAGGCCCCTCGCAAGGTCTCGCCCCATTTCGAGTCCGGCGGACGAACTTCGCCCGCGCCCCCCACCAAGGCTATACCCCACCCGTTTTTTGGCCATTTTTCCGCTGGGGGGTTTTGGCACCACGACCTTCGGGCGCTTATTTTTGGGCACGGCTTTGCCCGCGGCTTATTTTTGGCACCCCGAGGCCCCTCGGAAAGTCTCGTCCCATTCCGAGTCCGGCGGACGAACTTCGCCCGCGCCCCCCACCAAGGCTATAGCCCACCCGTTTTTTGGCCATTTTTCCGCTGGGGGGTTTTGGCACCACGACCTTTGGGCGGTTATTTTTGGGCGCGGCTTTGCCCGCGGCTTATTTTTGGCACCCCGAGGCCCCTCGCAAAGTCTTGCCCCATTCCGAGTCCAGCGGACGAACTTCGCCCGCGCCCCCCACCAAGGCTATAGCCCACCCGTTTTTTGGCCATTTTTCCGCTGGGGGGTTTTGGCACCACGACCTTCGGGCGCTTATTTCTGGACGCGGCTGTGCCCGCGACTTCCCGCGGGCACCCCGAGGCCCCTCGCAAAGTCTCGCCCCATTCCGAGTCCGGCGGACGAACTTCGCCCGCGCCCCCCACCAAGGGTATAGCCCACCCGTTTTTTGGCCATTTTTCCGCTGGGGGGTTTTGGCACCACGACCTTCGGGCGCTTATTTTTGGACGCGGCTATGCCCGCGACTTCCCGCGGGCACCCTGAGGCCCCTCGCAAAGTCTCGCCCCATTCCGAGTCCGGCGGACGAACTTCGCCCGCGCCCCCCACCAAGGCTATAGCCCACCCGTTTTTTGGCCATTTTTCCGCTGGGGGGTTTTGGCACCACGACCTTCGGGCGCTTATATTTGGACGCGGCTTTGCCCGCGGCTTATTTTTGGCACCCCGAGGCCCCTCGCAAAGTCTCGCCCCATTCCGAGTCCGGCGGACGAACTTCGCCCGCGCCCCCCACCAAGGCTATAGCCCACCCGTTTTTTGGCCATTTTTCCGCTAGGGGGTTTTGGCACCACGACCTTCGGGCGCTTATTTTTGGACGCGGCTATGCCCGCGACTTCCCGCGGGCACCCTGAGGCCCCTCGCAAAGTCTCGCCCCATTCCGAGTCCGGCGGACGAACTTCGCCCGCGCCCCCCACCAAGGCTATAGCCCACCCGTTTTTTGGCCATTTTTCCGATGGGGGGTTTTGGCACCACGACCTTCGGGAGCTTATTTTGGGACGCGGCTGTGCCCGCGACTTCCCGCGGGCACCCCGAGGCCCCTCGCAAAGTCTCGCCCCATTCCGAGTCCGGCGGACGAACTTCGCCCGCGCCCCCCACCAAGGCTATAGCCCACCCGTTTTTTGGCCATTTTTCCGCTGGGGGGTTTTGGCACCACGACCTTCGGGCGCTTATTTTTGGGCGCGGCTTTGCCCGCGGCTTATTTTTGGCGCCCCGAGGCCCCGCGCAAAGTCTCTCCCCATTCCGAGTCCGGCGGACGAACTTCGCCCGCGCCCCCCACCAAGGCTATAGCCCACCCGTTTTTTGGCCATTTTTCCGCTGGGGGGTTTTGGCACCACGACCTTCGGGCGCCTATTTTTGGGCGCGGCTTTGCCCGCGGCTTATTTTTGGTGCCCCGAGGCACCTCGCAAAGTCTCGCCCCATTCCGAGTCCGGCGGACGAACTTCGCCCGCGCCCCCCACCAAGGATATAGCCCACCCGTTTTTTGGCCATTTTTCCGCTGGGGGGTTTTGGCACCACGACCTTCGGGTGCTTATTTTTGGGCGCGGCTTTGCCCGCGGCTTATTTTTGGCGCCCCGAGGCCCCGCGCAAAGTCTCGCCCCATTCCGAGTCCGGCGGACGATCTTCGCCCGCACCCCCCACCAAGGCTATAGCCCACCCGTTTTTTGGCCATTTTTCCGCTGGAGGGTTTTGGCACCACGACCTTCGGTCGCTTATTTTTGGGCGCGGCTTTGCCCGCGGCTTATTTTTGGTGCCCCGAGGCCCCTCGCAAAGTCTCGCCCCATTCCGAGCCCGGCGGACGAACTTCGCCCGCGCCCCCCACCAAGGCTATAGCCCACCCGTTTTTTGGCCATTTTTCTGCTGGGGGGTTTTGGCACCATGACCTTTGGGCGCTTATTTTTGGGCGCGGCTTTGCCCGCGGCTTATTTCTGCCACCCCGAGGCCCCTCGCAAAGTCTCGCCCCATTCCGAGTCCGGCGGACGAACTTCGCCCGCGCCCCCCACCAAGGCTATAGCCCACCCGTTTTTTGGCCATTTTTCCGCTGGGGGGTTTTGGCACCACGACCTTCGGGCGCTTATTTCTGGACGCGGCTGTGCCCGCGACATCCCGCGGGCACCCCGAGGCCCCTCGCAAACTCTCGCCCCATTACGAGTCCGGCGGACGAACTTCGCCCGCGCCCCCCACCAAGGCTATAGCCCACCCGTTTTTTGGCCATTTTTCCGCTGGGGGGTTTGGGCACCACGACCTTCGGGCGCTTATTTTTGGACGCGGCTGTGCCCGCAACTTCCCGCGGGCACCCCGAGGCCCCTCGCAAAGTCTCATCCCATTCCGAGTCCGGCGGACGAACTTCGCCCGCGCCCCCCATCAAGTCTATAGCCCACCCGTTTTTTGGCCATTTTTCCGCTGGGGGGTTTTGGCACCACGACCTTCGGGCGCTTATTTTTGGACGCGGCTGTGCCCGCGACTTCCCGCGGGCACCCCGAGGCCCCTCGCAAAGTCTACGCCCCATTCCGAGTCCGGCGGACGAACTTCGCCCGCGCCCCCCACCAAGGCTATAACCCACCCGTTTTTGGCCCTTTTTCCGCTCGGGGTTTTGGCACCACGACCTTTGGGCGCTTATTTCTGGACGCGTCTGTGCCCGCGACTTCCGCGGGCACCCCAAGCCCCTCCCAAATCTCGCCCCTTCCGAGTCCGGGGACAAACTTCGCCCGCGCCCCCCACCAAGGCTATAGCCCACCCGTTTTTTGGCCATTTTTCCGCTGGGGGGTTTTGGCACCACGACCTTCGGGCGCTTATTTTTGGGCGCGGCTTTGCCCGCGGCTTATTTTTGGCGCCCCGAGGCCCTGCGCAATGTCTCGCCCCATTCCGAGTCCGGCGGACGAACTTCGCCCGCGCCCCTCACCAAGGCTATAGCCCACCCGTTTTTTAGCCATTTTTCCGCTGGGGGGTTTTGGCACCACGACCTTCGGGCGCTTATTTTTGGGCGCGGCTTTGCCCGTGGCTTATTTTTGGCGCCCCGAGGCCCCGCGCAAAGTCTCACCCCATTCCGAGTCCGGCGGACGAACTTCGCCCGCGCCCCCCACCAAGGCTATAGCCCACCCGTTTTTTGGCCATTTTTCCGCTGGGGGGTTTTGGCACCACGACCTTCGGGCGCTTATTTGTGGACGCGGCTGTGCCCGCGACTTCCCGCGGGCACCCCGAGGCCCCTCGCAAAGTCTCGCCCCATTCCGAGTCCGGCGGACGAACTTCGCCCGCGCCCCCCACCAAGGCTATAGCCCACCCGTTTTTTGGCCATTTTTCCGCTCGGGGGTTTTGGCACCACGACCTTCGGGCGCTTATTTCTGGACGCGGCTGTGCCCGCGACATCCCGCGGGCACCCCGAGGCCCCTCGCAAACTCTCGCCCCATTACGAGTCCGGCGGACGAACTTCGCCCGCGCCCCCCACCAAGGCTATAGCCCACCCGTTTTTTGGCCATTTTTCCGCTGGGGGGTTTTGGCACCACGACCTTCGGGCGCTTATTTTTGGACGCGGCTGTGCCCGCGACTTCCCGCGGGCACCCCAAGGCCCCTCGCAAAGTCTCGCCCCATTCCGAGTCCGGCGGACGAACTTCGCCCGCGCCCCCCACCAAGGCTATAGCCCACCCGTTTTTTGGTCATTTTTCCGCTGGGGGGTTTTGGCACCACGACCTTTGGGCGCTTATTTTTGGGCGCGGCTTTGCCCGCGGCTTACTTTTGGCACCCCGAGGCCCCTCGCAAAGTCTCGCCCCATTCCGAGTCCGGCGGACGAACTTCGCCCGCGCCCCCCACTAAGGCTATAGCCCACCCGTTTTTTGGCCATTTTTCCGCTGGGGGGTTTTGGCACCACGACCTTCGGGCGCTTATTTTTGGGCGCGGGTGTGCCCACGACTTCCCGCGGTCACCACGAGGCCCCTCGCAAAGTCTCGCCCCATTCCGAGTCCGGCGGACGAACTTCGCCCGCGCCCCCCACCAAGGCTATAGCCCACCCGTTTTTTGGCCATTTTTCTGCTGGGGGGTTTTGGCTCCACGACCTTCGGGCGCTTATTTTTGGACGCGGCTGTGCCCGCGACTTCCCGCGGGCACCCCGAGGCCCCTCGCAAAGTCTCGCCCCATTCCGAGTCCGGTGGACGAACTTCGCCCGCGCCCCCCACCAAGGCTATAGCCCACCCGTTTTTTGGTCATTTTTCCGCTGGGGGGTTTTGGCACCACGACCTTTGGGCGCTTATTTTTGGGCGCGGCTTTGCCCGCGGCTTACTTTTGGCACCCCGAGGCCCCTCGCAAAGTCTCGCCCCATTCCGAGTCCGGCGGACGAACTTCGCCCGCGCCCCCCACCAATGCTATAGCCCACCGGTTTTTTGGCCATTTTTCCGCTGGGGGATTTTGGCAACACAACCTTCGGGCGCTTATTTTTGGGCGCGGCTTGCCCGAAGGCTTTTTTTTGGCACCCCGAGGCCCCTCG
>NW_006262141.1:6749-7643 GCF_000493195.1 Citrus x clementina
ATAGCCCACCCGTTTTTTGGCCATTTTTCCGATGGGGGGTTTTGGCACCACGACATTCGGGTGCTTATTTGTGGACGCGGCTGTGCCCGCGACTTCCCGCGGGCACGCCGAGGTGCCTCACAAAGTCTCGCCCCATTCCGAGTCCGGTGGACGAACTTCGCCCGCGCCCCCCACCAAGGCTATAGCCCACCCGTTTTTTGGCCATTTTTCCGCTGGGGGGTTTTGGCACCACGACCTTCGGGCGCTTATTTTTGGACGAGGCTGTGCCCACGACTTCCCGCGGGCACCCCGAGGCCCCTCGCAAAGTCTCGCCCCATTCCGAGTCCGGCGGACGAACTTCGCCCGCGCCCCCCACCAAGGCTATAGCCCACCCGTTTTTTGGCCATTTTTCCGCTGGGGGGTTTTGGCACCACGACCTTCGGGTGCTTATTTTTGGGCGCGGCTTTGCCCGCGGCTTATTTTTGGCAACCCAAGGCCCCTCGCAAAGTCTCGCCCCATTCCGAGTCCGGCGGACGAACTTCGCCCGCGCCCCCCACCAAGGCTATAGCCCACCCGTTTTTTGGCCATTTTTCCGCTGGGGGGTTTTGGCACCACGACCTTCGGGCGCTTATTTTTGGACGCGGCTGTGCCCGCGACTTCCCGCGGGCACCCCGAGGCCCCTCGCAAAGTCTCGCCCCATTCCGAGTCCGGCGGACGAACTTCGCCCGCGCCCCCCACCAAGTCTATAGCCCACCCGTTTTTTGGCCATTTTTCCGATGGGGGGTTTTGGCACCACGACATTCGGGCGCTTATTTGTGGACGCGGCTGTGCCCGCGACTTCCCGTGGGCACCCCGAGGCCCCTCGCAAAGTCTCGCCCCATTCCGAGTCCGGCGGACGAACTTCGCCCGCGCCCC
>NW_006262140.1:0-1314 GCF_000493195.1 Citrus x clementina
GAGTCCGTCGGACAAAGTGGGCCTGCCCCACCCCCCGAGACTATAGCCCACCCGTTTTTGCGGCCTTTTTCCGCTGGACGAACTTGGCGCCCCTGCCTCTGGGCGGTTATTTTTGGGCACGGCTTTGCCCACCGCCTATTTTTGGCACATGGAGGCCCCTCGCAAAGTCTCGCGCCATTCCGAGTCCGGCGGTCGAAGTTGGCCAGCCCCACCCCCCAAGGCTATAGCCCACCCTTTTTCGTGGCCTTTGTCCACTGGACGAACTTGCCGCCCCGGCCTTCGGGTGGTTATTTTTGGGCGCGGCAGTGCCCGCGGCCTATTTTTGGCACACGGAGGCCGCTACCAAAGTCTACCGCCATTCCGAGTCTGGAGGACGAAGTTCGCCAGCCCCACCCCGCAAGGCTATAGCCCACCCGTTTTCGTGGCCTTTTTCCGCTGGACGAACTTGGCGGCCCGGCCTTTCGGGCGGTTATTTTTGGGCGCGGCTGTACCCCCGGCCTGTTTTTGGCACACGGAGGCCCCTCGCAAAGTCTCGCGCCTTTCCGAGTCCGGCGGACGAAGTCGGCCAGCCCCACCCCCAAAGGCTATAGCCCACCCGTTTTCGTGGCCTTTTTCCGCTAGACGAACTTGGCGGCCCGGCCTTCGGGCGGTTATTTTTGGGTGCAGCTGTAACCGTGGCCTGTTTTTGGCACAGGGAGGCCCCTCACAAAGTCTCACGCCATTCCGAGTCCGGCGGACTAAGTTGGCCAGCCCCACCCCCCAAGGCTATAGCCCACCCGTTTTCGTGGCCTTTTTCCGCTGGACGAACTTGGCGTCCCGGCCTTGGAGCAGTTATTTTTGGGCACGGCTGTACCCGCGGCCTATTTTTCGCATACGGAGGCTGCTCCCAAAGTCTCGCGCTATTCCGAGTCCGGCGGACGAAGTTGGCCAGCCCCACCCCCCAAGGCTATAGCCCACGCGTTTTTGTGGCCCTTTTCCGCTGGACGAACCTGGCGCCCCGGCCTTCGGGCGGTTATTTTTGGGCGCAGCTGTGCCCGCAGCCTATTTTTGGCACACGGAGGCGCCTCGCAAAGTCTCGCGCCATTCCGACTCCCGCGGACGAAGTTGGCCAGTCCCACCCCCCAAGGGTATAGCCCACCCGTTTTTGTGGCCTTTTTCCGCTGGACGAACTTGGCGCCCCGGCCTTCGGGTGGTTATTTTTGGGCGCGGCTGTGTCCGCGGCCTATTTTTGGCACACGGAGTTGCCTCGCAAAGTCTCGCGCCATTCCGAGTCCCGCGGACGAAGTTGGCCAGCCCCACCCCCCAAGGCTATAG
>NW_006262140.1:1451-5891 GCF_000493195.1 Citrus x clementina
GTCCCGGCGGACAAAGTGGGCCAGCCCCACCCCCCCAAGGCTATAGCCCACCCGTTTTTGTGGCCTTTTTCCGCTGGACGAACTTGGTGCCCCGGCCTTCGGGCGGTTATTTTTGGGCGCGGCTTTGACCATGGCCTATTTTTGGCACACGGAGGCCCCTCGCAAAGTCTCGCCGCATTCCGAGTCCGTCGGACAAAGTGGGCCAGCCCCACCCCCCGAGACTATAGCCCACCCGTTTTTGCGGCCTTTTTCCGCTGGACGAACTTGGCGCCCCTGCCTCTGGGCGGTTATTTTTGGGCACGGCTTTGCCCACCGCCTATTTTTGGCACATGGAGGCCCCTCGCAAAGTCTCGCGCCATTCCGAGTCCGGCGGTCGAAGTTGGCCAGCCCCACCCCTTAACGCTATAGCCCACCCTTTTTCGTGGCCTTTGTCCACTGGACGAACTTGCCGCCCCGGCCTTCGGGTGGTTATTTTTGGGCGCGGCAGTGCCCGCGGCCTATTTTTGGCACACGGAGGCCGCTACCAAAGTCTACCGCCATTCCGAGTCTGGAGGACGAAGTTCGCCAGCCCCACCCCCCAAGGCTATAGCCCACCCGTTTTCGTGGCCTTTTTCCGCTGGACGAACTTGGCGGCCCGGCCTTTCGGGCGGTTATTTTTGGGCGCGGCTGTACCCCCGGCCTGTTTTTGGCACACGGAGGCCCCTCGCAAAGTCTCGCGCCTTTCCGAGTCCGGCGGACGAAGTCGGCCAGCCCCACCCCCCAAGGCTATAGCCCACCCGTTTTCGTGGCCTTTTTCCGCTAGACGAACTTGGCGGCCCGGCCTTCGGGCGGTTATTTTTGGGTGCAGCTGTAACCGTGGCCTGTTTTTGGCACAGGGAGGCCCCTCACAAAGTCTCACGCCATTCCGAGTCCGGCGGACTAAGTTGGCCAGCCCCACCCCCCAAGGCTATAGCCCACCCGTTTTCGTGGCCTTTTTCCGCTGGACGAACTTGGCGTCCCGGCCTTGGAGCAGTTATTTTTGGGCACGGCTGTACCCGCGGCGTATTTTTCGCATACGGAGGCTGCTCCCAAAGTCTCGCGCTATTCCGAGTCCGGCGGACGAAGTTGGCCAGCCCCACCCCCCAAGGCTATAGCCCACCCGTTTTTGTCGTCTTTTTCCGCTGGACGAAGTTGGCGCCCAGGCTTTCGGGCAGTTATTTTTGGACGCGGCTGTGCCCACGGCCTATTTTTGGCACACGGAGGCCGCTCGCAAAGTCTCGCGCCATTCCGAGTCCGGCGGACGAAGTTGGCCAGCCCCACCACCCAAGGCTATAGCCCACCCGTGTTTGTGGCCTTTTTCCGCTGGACGAACTTGGCACCCCGGCCTTTGGGCACGGCCATGCCCGCGGCCTATTTTTGGAACATGGAGCCCGCTCGCAAAGTCTCGCGCCATTCCGAGTCCGGCGGACGAAGTTGGCCTGCCCCACCCCCCAAGGCTATAGCCCACCCGTTTTTGTGGCCTTTTTCCACTGGACGAACTTGGCGCCCCGGCCTTCGGGCGGTTATTTTTGGGTGCGGCAGTGCCCGCGGCCTATTTTTGGCACATGGAGGCCGCTCGTAAAGTCTACCGCCATTCAGAGTCTGGCGGAAGAAGTTCGCCAGCCCCACCCCCCAAGGCTATAGCCCACCCGTTTTCGTGGCCTTTTTCCGCTGGACGAACTTGGCGCCCCGGCCTTCGAGTTATTTTTGGGTACGGCTGTGCCCGCGGCCTATTTTTCGCACACGGAGGCCGCTCGCAAAGTCTCGCGCCATTCCGAGTCCGGCGGACGAAGTTGGCCAGCCCCACCCCCCAAGGCTATAGCCCACCCGTTTTTGTGGCCTTTTTCCGCTGGACGAACTTGGCGCCCCGGCCTTCGGGCGGTTATTTTTGGGCGCGGCTGTGCCCGCAGCCTATTTTTGGCACACGGAGGTGCCTCACAAAGTCTCGCGCCATTCCGAGTCCGGCGGACGAAGTTGGCCAGCCCCACCCCCCAAGGCTGTAGCCCACCCGTTCTTGTGGCCTTTTTCCGCTGGACGAACTTGGCGCCCCGGCCTTCGGGCGGTTATTTTTGGGCGCGGCTGTGCCCGCGGCCTATTTTTGGCACACGGAGGGGCCTCGCAAAGTCTCGCGCCATTTCGAGTGTGGCGGACGAAGTCGGCCAGCCCCACCCCCAAAGGCTATAGCCCACCCGTTTTTGTGGCCTTTTTCTTCTGGACGAACTTGGCGCCCCGGCCTTCGGGTGTTTATTTTTGGGCGCGGCTGTGCCCACGGCCTATTTTTGGCGCTCAGGGGCGCATTGCAAAGTCTCACGCCATTCCGAGTCCGGCGGACAAAGTTGTCCAGCCCCACCCCCCAAGGCTATAGCCCACCCGTTTTTGTGGGCTTTTTCCCCTGGACGAACTTGGCGCCCCGGCCTTCGGGCGGTTATTTTTGGGTACGGCTGTGCCCCCGGCCAATTTTTGGCACACGGAGGCACCGTGCAAGGTGTCGCACCATCCGAGTCAGGCGGAAGAAGTGGGCCAGCCCCACCCCCCAAGGCTATAGCCCACCCGTTTTTGTGGGCTTTTTCCGCTGGACGAACTTGCCGCCCCGGCCTTCGAGCGGTTATTTTTGGGCGCAACTGTGCCCGTTCCCTATTTTTGGCACACGGAGGTGCCTCACAAAGTCTCGCGCCATTCCGAGTCCGGGGGACGAAGTTGGCCAGCCCCACCCCCCAAGGCTATAGCCCACCCGTTTTTGTGGCCTTTTTCCGCTGTATGAACTTGGCGCCCCGGCCTTCGGGCGGTTATTTTTGGGCGCGGCTTTGCCCACAGCCTATTTTTGGCAAACGGAGGTGGCTCGCATACTCTCGCGCCATTCCGGGTCCGGCAGACGAAGTTGGCCAGCCCCACCCCCCAAGGCTATAGCCCACCCATTTTTGGGGCCTTTTTCCGCTGGACGAACTTGGCGCCCCGTGCTTCGGGCAGTTATTTTTGGGTGCAGCTGTTCCCGAGGCCTATTTTTGGCACGCGGAGGCCCCTCGCAAACTCTCGCGACATTTCGAGTCTGGCGGACGAAGTTGGCCAGCCCCACCCCCCAAGGCTATAGCCCACCCGTTTTTGTGGGCTTTTTCCGCTGGACGAACTTGGCGCCCCGGCCTTCAGGCGGTTATTTTTGGGCGCGGCTTTGTCCGTGGCCTATTTTTGGCACACGGAGGCCCCTCGCAAAGTCTCGCGGCATTCCGAGTCTGGCGGACGAAGTGGGCCAGCCCCACCCCCCAAGGCTATAGCCCACCCGTTTTTGGGACCTTTTTCCGCTGGACGAACATGGCGCCCCGTGCTTCGGGCAGTTATTTTTGGGTGCAGCTGTGCCCGAGGCGTATTTTTGGCACGCGGAGGCCCCTCGCAAACTCTCGCGACATTCCGAGTCTGGCGGACGAAGTGGGCCAGCCCCACCCCCCAAGGCTATAGCCCACCCGTTTTTGTGGGCTTTTTCCGCTGGACGAAGTTGGCGCCCCGGCCTTCGGGCGGGTCTTTTTGGTCCCGGCTCTGCACGCGGCCTATTTTTGACACACGGAGGTGCCTCGCAAAGTCTCGCCCCATTCCGAGACCAGCGGACGAAGTTGGCCAGCCCCACCCCACAAGGCTATAGCCCACCCGTTTTTGTGGGCTTTTTCCGCTGGACGAACTTGGCGCCCCGGCCTTTGGGCGGTTATTTTTGGGCGCGGCTTTCCCACGGCCACCTTTTGGCACTCGGAGGCGCCTTACAAAGTCTCGCGCCATTCCGAGTCCGGCAAACGATGTTGGCCAGCCCCACCCCCCAAGGCTATAGCCCACCCGTTTTTGTGGGCTTTTTCCGCTGGACGAACTTGGCGCCCCGGCCTTCGGGCTGTTATTTTTGGGCGCGGCTGTACCCGTGGCCTACTTTTGGCACACGGAGGCGCCTCGCAAAGTCTAGCGCCTTTCCGAGTCCGGCGGACGAAGTTGGCCAGCCCCACCCCCCAAGGCTATAGCCCACCCGTTTTTGTGGCTTTTTTCCGCTGGACGAACTTGGCGCCCCGGCCTTCGGGCGGTTGTTTTTGGGCGCGGCTGTGCCCGCGGCCTATTTTTGGCACACGGAGGCGCCTCACAAAGTCTCGCGCCATTCCGAGTCCGGCGGATGAAGTTGGCCAGCCCCACCCCCCAAGGCTATAGCCCACCCGTTTTGGTGGCCTTTTTCCGCTGGACGAACTTGGCGCCCCGGCCTTCGGGCAGTTATTTTTGGGCGCGGCTGTGCCCGCGGCCTATTTTTAGCACACGGAGGTGCCTCGCAAAGTCTCGCGCCATTCCGAGACCAGCGGACGAAGTTGGCCAGCCCCACCCCCCAAGGCTATAGCCCACCAGTTTAAGTGCCTTTTTCCGCCGGACGAACATGGCGCCCCGTGTTCGGGCAGTTATTTGCTT
>NW_006262140.1:7149-7652 GCF_000493195.1 Citrus x clementina
CTATTTTTGGCACATGGAGGTGCCTCGCATAGTCTCGCGCCATTCCGGGTCCGGCGGACGAAGTTGGCCAGCCCCACCCCCCAAGGCTATAGCCCACCCGTTTTTGTGGCCTTTTTCCGCTACACGAACTTGGCGCCCCATGCTTCGGGCAGTTATTTTTGGGTGCAGCTGTGCCCGAGGCCTATTTTTGGCACGCGGAGGCCCCTCGCAAAGTGTCGCGGCATTCCGAATCCGGCGGACGAAGTCGGCCAGCCCCACCCCCCAAGGCTATAGCCCACCCGTTTTTGTGGCCTTTTTCCGCTAGACGAACTTGGCGCCCCATGCTTCGGGCAGTTATTTTTGGGTGCAGCTGTGCCCGAGGCCTATTTTTGGCACGCGGAGGCCCCTCACAAAGTGTCGTGGCATTCCGAATCCGGCGGACGAAGTTGGCCAGCCCCACCCCCCAAGGCTATAGCCAACCCGTTTTTGTGGCCTTTTTCCGCTGGACGAACTTGGCGCCCCGG
>NW_006262140.1:7752-8705 GCF_000493195.1 Citrus x clementina
GGCACACGAAGGCCCCTCGCAAAGTCTCGCGCCATTCCGAGTCAGGCGGACGAAGTCGGCCTGCCCCAAACCCAAAGGCTATAGCCCACCCGTTTTTGTGGCCTTTTTCCGATGGACGAACATGGCGCCCCAGCCTTCGGGCGGTTATTTTTGGGTACGGCTGTGCCCGCGGCCTATTTTTGGCACACGGAGGCACCTCCCAAAGTCTCGCGCTATTCCTAGTCCGCCGGACGAAGATGGCCAGCCCCACCCCCCAAGGCTATAGCCCACCCGTTTTGGTGGCCTTTTTCCGCAGGACGAACTTGGCGCCCCGGCCTTCGGGCGGTTATTTTTGGGCGCGGCTGTGCCCATGGCCACTTTTTGGCACACGGAGGCGCCTTGCAAAGTCTCCCGCCATTCCGAGTCTGGCGGACGATGTTGGCCAGCCCCACTCCCCAAGGCTATAGCCCACCCGTTTTTGTGGCATTTTTCCGCTGGACGAACTTGGCGCCCCGGCCTTCGGGCAGTTGTTTTTGGGCACGGCTGTGCCCACGGCATATTTTTGGCACACGGAGGCGCCGCACAAAGTCTCGCGCCATTCCGAGTCCGGCGGACGAAGTTGGCCAGCCCCACACCCCAAGGCAATAGCCCACCCGATTTTGTGGGCTTTATCCGCTGGACGAACTTGGCGCCCCGGCCTTCGGGTGGTTATTGTTGGGTGCGGCTATGCCTGCGGCCTATTTTTGGCTCACGGAGGCGCCTCATAAAGTCTCGAACCATTCCGAGTCCGGCGGACGAAGTTGGCCAGCCCCACCCCCCATGGCTATAGCCCACCCGTTTTTGTGGGCTTTTTCCACTGGACGAACTTGGCGCCCCGGCCTTCGGGCGGTTATTTTGGCCGCGGCTGTGCCCGCGGCCTATTTTTGGCACACGGAGGTGCCTCGCAAAGTCTCGCGCCATTCCTAGTCAGGCGG
>NW_006262139.1:0-58629 GCF_000493195.1 Citrus x clementina
TGGACAACAACAACGAAAATTTTATTACATAAAAAAATACGACATTTAGAAGGAACCTAATTAAGCTTACCTCCAAAAAAAAAAAAGGAAAAAACGCTAAAAAACATCACGAACTTATCATCTTTTTTCTATTGTTTTCAAATAATAATTTTATTTTATATCTACTTGGCGGTGAATCCATCATCAATTTTGTCCTCTTATTTCCCATAAATTCCACCTCCCTCATTTATGCTTACCTCTGGTTTTCTTGATTGTGATGATTACAACTTGCAAGTACATGTGTTCGCGGTAAGTGATCACCTTTTTTCTTTGGATTAATTAGAAATTTGCTGCTTTTTGAAAATGAAATTTCAGGTTGGTGACTGATATTCCAGCAACCACAGGGGCCAGCTTTGGTGAGTGCCAGACTTTATTAAATCAAACAATATTGCACGGTCCTTTCTACTTGTGAATGAGTTGTTTCATGTTTCAGCTTTTACACTGTAGCTATAGCTTTTGGTCTTTTTTCTAGCCCTTGTGGACAAAGCAAGAGATCTTGTCGTTAGTTTTCAAGTTTTTTACTTAAAACAATTACCCTCCATTTCCTTTCCTTATTTCCCTTCTTTGCTTACAGAGTAAGAGCGCCATCTCTTTCATCCACTTCCACACTCGATCTGTCAATTGGCTGTGGCCAGTGATTTTTTCTTTTTCCCTCCTTAATTAAACAAAATTTCATTAAAACCACAACCAAAATAAATACATTTTATTAAATCTTTTTGGATTTCTGTACGACTGAGCCATTCTTAGTTAGGTTTCACACAGAATATTATTCGTTAAGCAAGAAGCAAAATATTTCATTATCACTTGACCAACTAGTCAATTATACATGTTCGCTAATTTGTTTCATTTGCATATATTGTTACATATGCATGCAGGCCAAGAGATTGTGAACTATGAAAGCCCTAGTCCAACGATGGGGATTCACAGGTTTGTCTTTGTGTTGTTCCGGCAACTTGGGAGGCAGACTGTTTATGCACCAGGGTGGCGTCAGAACTTCAGCACGAGGGATTTTGCTGAGCTTTACAATCTGGGACCTCCGGTGGCCGCTGTCTACTTCAACTGCCAGAGGGAGAGCGGATCCGGCGGAAGGCCTGTCAGACGATGATCCATACATGCTTAATTTGATATCAAATTACACACAAACACACACACACACACTATATATATATATATATCCAAAATTAAGAGCTAGCTAGTGTTAACATTATTATGTCATGGTTAATCTTCCTCTCTGGCTTTCTCACATTTTATTGTAACGTACTCTGAAGATGAAGTTAAATACTTCAAACAGTGAGAAAGGAAGATTGTTGTACTGTGTATACAATTAATTAGATTGTAATAAAAAGAGATGGAATTTTTTTTTTTTTTTGGAAAAAAATAATTGTATGCATGTTATTTGGCGATGCTGTCCATATTGAATCGAAGACATGAATGAACGTTTTGGTATTTGTGTTATTTAATTATATATTTTTTAAAATTTTTGTATCCAATAATATTATTCCATTTAAACTGTGCAAGGAAATAGCAATAATAATGAATTTGTAAGTAAAATAATTTAACCTATTTTTATTCATTATGTTCACTTTTAGGGAGATCACTAGTTTTCTCTTTCTGAAACAATATATACCATTTACTCTCTTAGTATTTTTTATAATAACTAATAACTAGGTGGCACCATAATTTTATAGTATTATTTTTATTTTTAAATACACTTTTATTCATATTTATTATTAAAAAAATTAAGTACTAAAAATAAGAAATATGTGTTTCGATGTGAATAAAAAATTAATAATAATATATTTTTCTTGTACTTTTTTTATGTTTTAAGTACTTTTCTTATAATAAATTTATATTTTATATTTTCAAGATAAATTATCAAGTCTTTAAATTGTGGTGCTAGGGAGTCTTTGGGTATTATGATAACAATAGAAGAATAAATGATACAAATTAATGTCAATAAAGAATAAATTGACAATCTCCCTAAGCAAAAGGTATAATTATACTCTCTAGCTAATGTATGGATATGTGTGATTGAGTTTTTATGGACATTTATGTCTCTGTATGTGGATTTGTTAGAAGATTTCTGTTTGGCTGATTAACTAGATTGTATGTGGCATGCATGCCCACAATTAAATACTATTTCTGTAGTATTTTTTTGTTATTTAATTCTTTGTAATTCTTTTAAAGTCTGGATTATTAGGTGCAAAAAAAAAAATAATACTCTTTCAAGTAAATCTTGTATAAGAAATCAATCCCTTATCACAAAGGATTTCCTATTGCTATATTTACTCCACGATTCTCTCTACAGTGTTCTTCAAGGATGCTATTTTGTTCAGCGTAAGTTTAGGAGCCAACAAATTCTTTCCTTCTTTGTTCTCTTTAACTAAAAACAAACTGAAACATGTTGGACAAACATTAGAACTGAAAAAAATTACTGTTAAAGGATTTGTATCAACTACGAATGGAATATTCATAATGCCTTTGATTCTCGTAATTATTTTTCAAAGATGATAGGAGATATATAGAAAATAAAAAGGGCAGGACATATTTAAGAGGTGAGCTGAAGTTTGACAGACTTTTAAAGGAACTATTGTTAAATGTAAGGGTAATATTTTTTGGGTCCCTGATCTTTTATAGTTTCTCAAGTAAGGATATAATTTTTCACTGGGCCTAATTCTCAGCTGTAACCCATGCCTGAAAATACTTGAAGGCATGAGTTTGACACCTCGTAGGCGATGATTCTACCTTCTATTCTATAAGTATGGATTAGGAGTATATTTCTCCTGGCTTATTTGTGGGATAAATTTTCAAATAATCTTTGACCGATTTTGAATTAAGCTATAAGTGAATGTATTTAAAATCTCAACAGAATTCATATTGTGATATATTTATAAATTGTAACAAGCTCGTAAAAAAAAAGGTAAGGGCATAATTTATTCAGTTATACTAATAAGTGCATAATTTTATTTTATTTATTTTTAAATTTTGCTTTTATATTATTAGCTTAATTGAGTTGGTCGGCGTTGGTTAGAAGTTGTCAACAATTAACTTTTTCTTATAAATGAATAAATTACGTTAGAAAAATAACCGTTCAGTATTAAGTTTCGGACGGTTATTTCGTTTGAAGTCCAATATTAACTATTTCTTTTTGCTTCAAAAACAAGTCCAATTGCAACTTGTTATTTGTCAATCAAACATTTTAGGGTGTTCATTGTTTTTGTCGGAGTACGTTTTCATCTTAACGGACAGAGTTAGAAAAACAATTTTTTAACACACACACACACACACACACACACACACACATATATATCCTTTAATCATATTATAATTATGTGTTTGGTTTCCCCCCTTTCTTTGTTTCTGTACAAACTTCTTCCTTCCATGGGTATGGATGTGGAACCTCCGATATCACACCTGAGGATGCTCAGATTCTATGGTTCTATCACTATCTTCATATATATTGAAAAATCAGTAACTTTAAGGTTTCATTTGGAATTGTTGTTGAAACGCCAAGAGTAGCAGAGTTCAAAATTTTTATTAAAAATTTTTTTGATAACTTTTTTAAATCTTCATATATTAAAAATTTCTTCATTTTAACATCAGTCTTAAAAGGATGTTGGGAGTTATTTTTTTGAAGTAGATTATAAAAGAATCCCCACATAATAACACTTTTAGATTACTTCTACGATTACCTTATTAATTATTATTTTTTTATAGGAAGCTTACTAATTAGTTCATTTAACAGAAAAACCATGGAGATAGGGCCTAGCTCCACCTGCTAGTGGATAGTTTTACCAAGATTTAAGTTTTTGGTTTGAATCTTATGTAGCGTGCATGTATGTTTAATTAATAAATTAAAAAAACAACCATCATATCTTAATTTCCCATGGCTACTATGAAATTATAGTCTCATTAAATTATATTGCCACAATTACTATCTTTCACATATTTACCACAATTAAAATTTTTTATTTGGTAAGCTCATTTATTTTTATATAGTACTTTTATCTTCAAATAGTTTATTATTGAGTTTAAAGAAGAAGCACTGCAACTGATATTTCATTACTTGATTGTAATTATATAATGGATAAATGCTCGTTTATTCCCTATATTTTAATTTAAGAGTCAATTAGTTCCTATATTTTGTAGGGGTGTTCACATATCGGATTTTACGCATTAGATATCAATCCATATCTGATCCATGATTTTGTGGATTATAATTTTTCAATCCAATCCAATCCACGGATTGAATAAATTCAATCCAAATCCAATCCATACATCTACGGATCGGATGCGGATTTAACTCAATCCATATCTAATCCATACGTCTGAGGATCGGATGCAGATTTAACTTAATCTATATCCAATCCACCATTTTGCGCATTAGTTTCCGAATTAAAAATTTTTAGTTCTCTCCAATCCATGAACTAGGGTTGGCAATGGGACGAGATGGGATGGGATTTACCAATCTCAGTCTCGTCCCGTATATGCAAGTGGGATGAAAAAAACGTCTCACTCCCTTCCCTATATTTTTTTTTTTGGGACAAAAATACGTCCTGATCCCGTCCCAAAAGAGATGGGATCCTGCGGGATCCCATCCCAATTGAAAATATTCTCATTCTTAGTCGGCAATGAGATGGATGGGACGGAATTTGCCAATCTCACTCCCGTCTCCTATATGCAAGTGGGAAAAAAGGTCCCAGTCCCGTTCCTAAATTTTTTTATGGGATAAAAATATGTCTCAATCCCATCCCAAATTGCCATCCCTACCATGAACTAATGAAATAAAAATAAATTCACTACTGATTAAATTAAAAATTGAATAAAATTTAAATAAATTAACTGTTTAAATAAAAATAAAATAATACATTCATAATTTTAAAATATAACACATCGAGATTAATTGTTCAAATAAAACTATAATAATATGTTCAAAGTTTCAAAATATAACACTAAGATTAATTGTTCAAATAAAGTAACAATAGTATATTAATATAACACTGAAATTAATTGTTCAAATAAAGCCACAATTAATTGAAATGACGAAGTTTCTGAAACCAAACACAGTCTGATCCTTCACCAGGGCTGTTGTGCTTGTCGAAAAGTGGTGATTACGGAGCCGTCAACGATGGGAACCAGGAGAAGCCATATGGGTGGTGATCTTGAAGGTTGTGATAGTGCAATTGTTCGGCTGGAACCAATGATTATGAAGTGGCTCGATGGACTCGGGGAAGAAGATGGCTTGCTCTAGCTGGAATCGCGTGGCCGACGTCCTTCAAATCGGTGTTGAGAGTGTATCGAACCAGTATTGGGTGTTGCTAGTACGTGTGACGGCAGGGAAGCTTAGGGTTTTTTGTTTGCAAATTGTTGGTGACTTGCATTATGTTACTTTGCTTTTGGGTGGCTTTGCAAATTGTTTTACAATTTTTACAAGTTATATTTGTATATTTGATTATTTAATTATTTTTTATTTTTTATTATTATTGGGTAATGGCTAAGATATATTATAGTGTTTATGCAACTATGTAATGTCACATTTATAATATTTTTTAATTAAATTTATAATATTTTTTAATTAAATTTATAATATTTTTTAATTAAATTTATAATATTTTTTTAACTAAATAAATAAATAATTTTTTTTGTGCGAATTCACGAATTTTTGTGGATTTACAGAAGTAAATCCATATCCAATCCATCGATTGCGGATTTTTAAATTTTCAATCCATATCCAATCCATCAATCCACTGATCGGATTTATACGGACCGGATTTTCACGGATCAGACGGATTGAGCGGATCGGATTGGATTCTGAACACCCCTAATATTTTAAAAAGTACCTCAAAACACCCATATTGCTAAATATATTTGTTCCTACTCATAATTCTTCTTCTTCTTCTTCTTTTTACAATGATACCCTTACGACAATATTCTTGAGGATATTAATAAAAAGAAAAAAATGTTAATTCCTCTAACTGACCTTAAACAAAAAAAAATTAATGTAAATTGTTATGTTATGTATTTATTTTTAGGATTAATTTGGTAAATTAAATTTGTATGTATAATTATTAGTGAGATTGTTGTAAGGATGTTAACGTTACTTTAAGTTGGCTGATATAATTTATTTATAAATAATTAGTAGCAAGATTGTTACAAAGTTATAAAAAAAACTAGATCTTTTATACTGATATTTATTGATTAATTTACTACTGAATAATTATTATTTAATTTTCTAATTAACTTTTTAATCGATCAATTAATTAATTTGAAGACTATTGTTGCTAGGGCATTGTTGTAAAAGTAAACAAAAAAGTGAGGGAAAGAATGTAACGTATTCAATAACAACGTTATATTAAGGTAAGTAAAAATACAAGGGCCAAACAAGCATTTATCCTTATATATTATTATAGTTCAGAGTATGGTTTTGAAAAAATCATATGAAAAAATCAAAGGCCATATTTTTATACATATGTTGAAAAAATCAAAGGCCATTATGTGCATCTAGATTTAGAAGACAATTTCTCATGTGTAGTGCTTGATTATTTTCCATTTATGTTATTGAATACTGAATATATTGCATAAATATTTCTTTGAGCAACTGAGAAATTATATGAAGGAAGTTTTATTTATTTCTTGAAATCGCTCAATATATCCCCATAATACAAAACAGCAGGCCATTTATAATGAAACTTTATCTACAATGTACATGTCTCTCGCAATCTTCTAGAGTGATCTAGATGGATTAAGCCTTCATTGGTGGGTGGGGTCCTAAGTGTTTGATCAAATGCTGTAATGCACTGTCAAGAAATATGTGAGGCGTGATACAAAGTTTAGCAAACGTACATGTAGCTTGAAAATCTGGATCCATTAAAAGCCAGACATTTCCCATTCTCCTAAATTAATATTTGGACCTACTCCGCCTATATTTTTTGTAAATAGATCTATGATGTATACCCCTATGAATGGTGTGGAGCGAGCGCCTTGAACAATTTGATGGCACCACGCCACCACCCCTCTAACAAGCCTTGGTGGCAACTAGTTGATATTTATTGAACATTATGAAAAGTTTGAAATAGAATAAAGTTGTATTGAGCAATTCAGGCAAAACTATCATGTGATTCCTTTCAATTTAAGTTGGAATGACTGACTATAAATGGTATACGATCAATTATCCATTAATATATCAAAGGCCGCTGTATTTACATTTTTCTTTTTCTTATTGATCTCTCAACTTCTAATTTGCGTATCAACAATAAGATAAAATTTCCAAAGACAATGTGAAGTGGGCGATGGCTAATGTTTGCTCATATTTGGTGATTTCATTCAAACACGTAATAGAAAATGAACTTGGAGTATATGGTTATATTATTAAGTAAATACGTGGTCAATTTGATAACTGAATATCCGACACCAAAATAAAATTAACGTTGTTCCCCACCGTGATATTAGTGTTAAGCAAAATTTTACCTAAAGCTTAACTTTTGAGACAGGAGAGTAATTAATAAGGCATTTTCCGTTTCAAAGCCTTTACTTTATCTTTATTATTATTTTTTAGATTGGGATTATTGGCACCCCTCCAAATATCTCTTACCATCCTTTTTCCTAATTAACCCCATTAAAATATTTTAAAAAATTATAAAATTCTTTTAATACCTTCATCAATGACAAAAATACTCTTAATTAAAATTATTAGTGTAAACCCAATTCTCTGATTTTTATTTATTTTAATTATTGTTGGGTGATTTCTATTGCAATAGGTGTCAATGTGCAAGTGTACATAACAAATAATATACTGATGAGTATTCAGATTGTCTCTACAAGGATTGATGTTATCAGATTTGCTACAGCAATTTTAACAGTGTAATTTCAGTCTAGATTAAAATAAAATAATTAATAAGACTAATGAACTAACTAAATTAAAGTAAATGCAATAAATAAAATATTGTAAGAAAAATTCTCAAACCAAACACAAGGACGAACTCAATGGGAAAAAAGTAGTTGAGTGATTAAACTCACTTAATGGCATTGACAATTTTTTTTTTCAATTTCAGTACCGTTGCTACAGCATCTACTACAGTACTGGGTAGAATCCCTCATGTATCCTCAAATGTTGTATGTTGGATATCTTATACCTAATGCAACATAACAGTGAAAAATTGTTAAACTAACATTAGATACAACATTAAACGTTATAGGTTCCATTTACCCTATGAGGTGAATCTCTATGTCTAGTTCTTCACTAATTTTAGATCAAGCATGACCCTATTCAAATTGAGATTAACTCAATTTGAGAAACACAATCTAAAACCAAGTATTGTCTTAATTTGTTCCACTAAGTCACACATTTTTTAGGCTCTTTTTTAGCTAGTATCCACTAAATGTGTGGTCGACCGAAATGCGAATTGCAATGAGTGAAATTAAGACAAAATGCTGCAGCAAGTTCAGAGTAATACGCATATAACAATCAATTAACCATTAAGCTTATTCATCACCCAACCACAATAATATTTAGTTCATGATTTGCGATAGAACAGTAACAAAAATTGTTTTAGCCATCAAATACATTCGCACAAATAAATAAAAACAAGAAACTAAGATAAAGAGTTGAAGTTCACTTGATCTTGCAATCTCTCCTTCTTATTCTCTGTGAATCCTCTGTTGCAGCCCTCAATTCTCTCTTAATTTATGTTTTCTTGTTGTTTTTCTCTGCTATTTTCCTTGAGTGACAACTCTCCCTCTTTTTCTTTTCATGCGTGCTCCTTTTATAACTTGGAATTAGAGCAACCAAAAGCATGTGGACGCGTATCTCCCATTTTTGGAAACTTCATATCACAATCTTTCAGTTAACGCGCTTGAAATCCAGTCTATCGTTGCTACAGAATTGCTGCAGCAACAACTACAACATCTTCACTATTTCATACTTGTTTTAACTCATCTACAGTCAAGTTCTTTTGTCATCTTTGCAAGTCTATTGCAGTAGTATTCCATCCATAAAACTTGAGCTTTTGGGTCTCCTACAATCATGCACATATTCTAAGCACCAAATGATCTAAAATAAGATTGATTTATCAAAATTAAACTTAAATAAATATTTATGCAAAATATAACTAAAATGAAACAAAACACATCATTTACTCTCTAAATAATATTGATTTAAGCCTAAAGGTACCCTGATAACTCTCATGTTATAAAGTTATCAATTATTAAACCCCTTTTCAATAATAATTTCTTCCATTCAAAAGAAAAAAAAACAACAAGTTTTTATTCTTCCCATTATAGCCACCGGTGGTAAATTCTTCACCCAAAAATTAGAGGAAAAAAGCAAACTTCTTAATTTATAAAATGTTAGATTTTTTAAAGAGAAAAAAATTATTTGACTTTTACGTGGGGGCTTAATTAGAAATTATCCTATTAAGTAATTTTAAATAAAAGTTAAAATTGTATAATAATTAAATGGGTTTTAAGAGATATTTGGACGGATGCCAATAGTCCCACTCTTTTTTTTTGTCTCATATGATTCATAAATCCTAATTCTTGTGTTCGACCTGACCAATTACCTATCAAGTTGGAATCCTTATCTATAATTTTATGCCTCATTGCACATGCCAACAACATCAAAGTATTGTTCTAGCCTAAATAGGAAGCTGTCTAAGACTATGGCGTTGCTTGTGCCATCATAGGTGTCAAGGCTCGGCACATCAATGCGGTGAGCATTCACTTTAGATTGTGGAAGCTAGGTTATCATAGAGTGTGCGCTTGTGCTAGGACTAATCCGAGCAAATTTCCTCCACTTCCAGACGGATTGCTCGTAGCTCGTTTTACACGAAGCTACAAAGTTTAAGCAACTCATCATGGAAGGCTCGAAATGCCCCTTGAAGGGTGTTGGCTTGGTTTTGGATGAGGGCCTTAGTGGCTATTGTAAAGTCAGCATACTCGCCCTTAAGACCATCTACGCTTTCCTCTAAGCTTTTGAAGGTGTCCTGGGTCGTGGATATTGATGTTTCGAGCATGGCAACGTGAGGTTCCAAGGCATCAATGGAGGTGGCCTTGGACTTTCCACAGGACTTGTCCTACGTGCGTCCCTCCTCGTAGCAACCGGTTCTTTATGGTGGCTCCACACGAACAATGCCCTCTTATGATGTGCTAGGAGTCAAAGGGTTGGCCATTGCTCATAAGCTAGATTGTGTGGATGCAAACCTCAGCTCCAATACCATTTGTCACGGGGTGAGTATGTTGCACAACAATTCAAGTGATACTTAGACAGTTTCTAGCACAAAAGTTTCTAAATAAGCCTATCAAATTTCTCAAGCTAGCTAAGCAAGATGCTTGCGAGAAAGATAGAGAGAAGAAAGCAATATAGCCAAAGAGAATTTTATTACTCAAAAGAGAGAATACAAGAAAGCTTTACAAGTGTGCTTGAGTTGCTTGCTTGTTGTGTGGTGTGTCGTGTGTGGTGTGGTGTTGAGCAAAATGGCAAGTGTCATGCTTATTTATAGGGAGCCTTACCTTGATCAAGAGAGTTCTATACAACTTGTGCAACTTGCCAAAAAATCTAAGGCCTAGGAAATTCTACAAGTCATGTAATTAATCTAGAAAATATTTAGCTATGTACAAGAATGGAGTGTTGTAGAAATTTCTAGAATCGGATTGGACTTGTGAATTTAGGATGTCTGCTACTAAGCACACCACAAGCTGCAAATGTATTAGGCGGCCTATTGCTAAGCGCATCTTGTTGCTTAGCACAGTCTACCTTTGGGACGTCCTTTATTGAATGCATCTTGGCATGCTAATTTAGCCTCTTTTGGTGGTAAATTTAAGCAGCCCGTGACAGTGTAACTCTTAAATTAATTTTTTGTTGGACAATTAGACTTCTATACTTGTAACAAATTTTTAAACAAATAAGTCAACAAAATGTTCATGTAACTGAAATTCGGTGGTGACTGCACTCAGGTATCTATCTCTCAGTTTCAAAATATATCTCTTCCTTTTTCTTTATTTATTTATTCATTTTTAATCATCAAACTGAATGATATGATTTAGACATGTAATACAAGGACACGATGCTCTGGACCGACTACCTAGATTACAACTTGATTCAATCAGAATATATATAAGATAAATAGGTCCACTTCACTTTATAATTTTTTAGGTATCCAACATTTTGATCAAGTTAGGAGGAATCAGAGGTGAGAAAATGTGAAAAGAAAAATAAATAAATAATCAAAATAAAGTCAGATTCTATTGGTGGTACTAAAGAGTAAAGCAGCACCACAGAAAAAATTATATAAATAGCTCCAAGATCCTTGTAATTCATCAACCAACCAAGAAAATTTCATCACTTGAATGTTTATACTGCTTTTGTAGCTTATTCTGTGCGTGTTTGCTTAGCGTTGATGATAATATGTCTGGTGACAGAGACCCTCTTGTTATTGGCCGTGTGGTTGGTGATGTTCTTGACAATTTTACAAGAACAATTCCTCTGATGGTTACCTATTCAGGCAAGGACGTCAAGAATGGCTGTGAGCTCAAACCTTCTGCAGTTATCAACCAGCCTAGGGTTGAAATTGGTGGTGATGATCTTAGGACATTTTACACTTTGGTAATAATTAATACGCTTTTGCTTTTGCTTGTGCTTCGATTAATTCCGTTTTCTAGAGTCTTCATGTTTTGAGTATCATTTGTGACATCTTTCAGGTGATGGTGGATCCGGATGCACCAAGCCCAAGTGACCCCGGGCTGAGGGAGTACTTGCATTGGTAAGTAGTCTCTTCCAGACCTCTAACTAATAATCACACAAATAAACACGCAGAGAATTATATATATATATATATATATATATATATATATATATGGATTTGATTCTCTTTGTTTTCCTTTCTCTCTCTAACATAATTTTCCTTTTTTGGCTAAAAACGGAAAAGCTACACCTAATTATAGGCAAGCAATGAGCATTACTCCCAAGAAAAAGACTCAGAACTGTCCATCGACAGAACCATTAAAACTATGCTAGCAATGCATGCGTGAAAAATATGTAAAATCACTGGACATAGCATGAGGAAAATATAGAAAAACTCGCAGAATCTATAGTTTGGGACACTAATAGCATCTCGAAATAAACCATCTAAATATAGAATTTGGACCACCAGGTGAAGGCACTCAAAGTAGTGGTTGCATACAATTATTCCAACAAACCGAAAGGGTAAGTACCCTTTAAGTTCCTGTGGTTCTTTTAGTATTACATCTCTTAAAATGCCTCAGTACATCCCTTTCAATTATTTTTACACAATTTGACATGTTTACCCCCAATGAGTTTCCATAATTCAAATTAATGAAAAATAACGTATTTGACAAAAAAAATTATGAGTTTTATAATTTGTTTTAGTTTTTCTAAGTTAATTCGCAAGGGAATAAAAAATGTTAACAATTATACTCACTAAATATTTTAACTTATTATTGTATAAACAATTAATAACTTGCTATTTCTTTACAAATTAATATTTTATGTACTATTATAGATATTAGTCGATGCTAAATTCTAATAAATGAAGAAATTTGTAACATATTATTCTAATTTAGTTTGGAAAATTAAATAATTAACAGTAATATTCTTAATAAAAAATTTCTTTTCCATTAGTATTAAAATAATTTTTCCTTAAGGAAAATATGTTTTATATGATTAATAATTAGTGTCGATTTTAATAATAAATTTTTTTATTTCTTATTATTAAGAATTTTTTTAATAATTCACAATGATTTATGTCATTAATTTGAATTATCCAAATTCATTAAGGGTAAAAACTGTGAAATTACGTAAAAAATTGAAAGAGATGATGTGTTGAGATATTTACAAACTATAGCAATGTAATGGATTATTAAACCGAACTATCCTACGGGAGGATGAATTATATATTATTCTGTAATTGTTTTACAAGAGAAAAATAACTGTATTGCTAATGAGTTTGTTAATTTACTGTGCCATTGATCTAGGAAAGAAATCATATAGTATGTCTGAGAGATATAGGCAATCGAGACGCTTAACGTTGGAAAATGAGACGGGTTTTTAAGGCAACGTAAAAAAGGACTTTTGATTTTACCATGAACAAGCAGAGGCTGTAGGTAGGTAGCTAGCTAGGAGTCCGAAATATTCATGATCATGAAAGGGATGCAGCTATGGTGTTGGGCACCTAGCCATTGGATCCAGTTATGTTAAGAGATTTAATGATTAGGTACAGCTGTGATATGGTACTATAGTTGTACCATAATCAAGTTCTCATGAAAGACCCAAATTCCTTACCTGTTTGTTTATGATTTATTTATTAATTTTCAAATTATGCTCTCTCCTTTTTGTCGATTAAATTAGAAATTTACTGATTTTTGTGAATTAAATTTCAGGTTGGTGACTGATATTCCAGAAACCACAGAGGCTAGCTTTGGTAAGTGCCAGGCTTTATATTAATAAACAAATATTATTTGAGCAGTTGTACTTGAGAACGGGTCGTGTCATATTTCAGCTAGCTTTAGAATAAGTTTGTTAATCTTGTGATTTTTATAATAATTATTGTTAATTATTTCATAAAATAATTAATTATAAAAAGAATTAATTAAATATTTAATAAAATTTAATTTTAAAATTATTATGCATTTTAAAATAATTATACATGTTTGATAAATTTTATTTAACATTAATGTAAAAATACAAATAACTATTATTTACATATTTATAAACATATATAATACTCACACATATAATTGATCTTTGCATGCATGCAGGGAAAGAAATTGTGAGCTATGAAAGCCCTAAGCCAACGGTGGGGATTCACAGATTCGTTTTCGTGTTGTTCCGGCAACACGTAAAGCAGAATGTTTGTGCTCCGGGGTGGCGTCAGAACTTCAGCTGCAAGGATTTTGCTGAGCTTTACAATCTTGGATCTCCGGTGGCTGCTGTCTACTTCAACTGCCAGAGGGAGACCGGATCCAGCGCCAGCCGAAGGCCTGTCAAAAAATGATCCATGCATTCCTGGATATATATCAAATTATAGAATTATGAAAGTCATGAAATAAAAGCTAGCTAGTGGTAAATATGGTCTTAATTAGTCTTCCTCTCGAGGTTTCTCACTTTACAAGGTCCTATGAAGTTACGTACTTTAGATTGTGAGAGAAAGGAAAATTGTTGTCTTACGTATACAATCAATTAGACATAGAGTAATAAAAAGAGATGGAAATATGTGATAAAAAAGAAAGGCATAATTCTCTTATCCTATTATCGATGTGATTGAGATTTTGTGGATATTTACGTTTATATGTGGATTTATTATTTGAATATTGATGTACTTAAGATGATCGAATTTATATATATATAATTGAGGGAACACAACATTTGAGGTTAGAAAAAATAACTATAACCTTAATGGTCGCGTAATTCAAAATTGTTTATTAAAAAACTGTTTGATAAACTTTTTTATGTATGCTTACTTCAGATTTTGCACTATTTTGCCACTCTACCAATTTTCCTTTTTTTTTTTTTAAATCAAGAGTTGAGGATTGAGGCAATTGTTTTGAAGGGTTGAGGATTGCTTAGAAAAATAATAATATTAATAATAACACTTTTAGACTCTCTACCATTACCTTATAAGTAATAATACATTTTGGATTGTTTGAAATTAATGGTTCAAAATTCGTGTCAAAATTTTAAGTGAAAATTTTAAATTAAAATAACCCCACCCTATATATGAAACATATTTTTCCATAAACCTACTCTGTAGATAACAAAGTTAATATATTCATCATGTGTTTAGCAGTATCTAAAAATTTATAAGCTCATTTATTTTTATACAGTACTTTATCTTTAAATAGTTCATTATTGAGTTTTAAACAATAAGCATTAATTAAATTTTCATTGTAATTATATTTTTTTCCCTTACAAGGATACTAGGGTTTCTAATATTTGAATCTTAATTTGTTATGTGTCATTTATCTATTAGATGATGAATTTCATAACCTATAAAATTACTATTCTACCATTCAATAGTTAAACTTAAATGTCACATTAGTTAAGATTCAAAATAGAACTTAAATATTGGGACTAGGTATTACTCTAAAAAAGAATGTGCATGTAACTTTCATTAAACATTATGTCCATTTTAATTATTTATATTAATATAATATAATAATAATAATAATAATAATAAAATTTATCAAATATATAACACTACTTTTATAACACCACGCTTTAATAATATAATTTACTATGTCCGCCCACTCTACTTTCAAAAACTCGCTTTTTTTTTCTTTTTTTTTCCTCAGTTGATTGTTTCATCAACCCAACAAAATTAATTTATTTTATATACAGTAGAAAACCCAAACTAGCTCTAAGAAACAGCTGTGGACTAAGAAATGTTGTATGGTTTGGGCCCTTGGGCTCGATGGCTATTGTACAGTTGACATAAGGTCCGGTCAAGGAAAACCCGGGCAGTGCAAGTTTTGTATTGTTTTGTTTTTCTAGTACCTCGGTACCCCCCCCCCCCCCCCCTCTACCCTCTCCTTCCCGCGACGCCAATTCGGGAAAGATATTAAATTTGGAATTTTTAAGGGGGAAAAAGGTAAATCTTAACCCCAAATTTTATTATTATTACGTATTCTGGAATCTTAAAGTCAATATTTTGTGTATAATTAATAAAGAACCCTTAAATATTACAATTGCCAATGGGGTCAGCCATTATTAAAGCAGCAGGAAAAAAAAATAAATAAATTAGGTCACGCAAATTAACATAAGTTTTTATAAGAGTTTATAATTTCATCATCATTCTTAATGGTGCATTTACTTTCTGAGAGTCGAAATAGATAGGAATTGGAATAAATTAGAATCAAAATGAGGAATACGAATTAGAATAAGTTATTTACTTGAATTATAAGAATCTAGACTAGAATCAACAATATTCTCATGTGTTTACTTTTGTCTTATAATTAGAATAAAATGCCACAAGTTACAAAAATACTCTTAGAGCATCTCCAAAAGTCTCTATAAATTTTACTCTTCAAATATCTATTTGCTTACTTATGTGGCAAATAGAAGGGTAAAAAAATATGATATTCTCCAAAAGACTTTTCAAATAGAAATAAATTAATATTATTTTAATCAAATAATTATTTTTTTAAAGGAAAAGTCAATAGCAATTAAAACACTTCTCTCTCTTTCTTCAATGAAAAGTAATCCTCAACCAACCACAGCCAATCCTCACCGGATATTCAAAGCCAACCATGAAGATAGAACAAAAACTCCAGTTCGACGTAAACAACACACCACAGTTGTAACCACAAAACCTCAGAGGAAGACCTCAACCCGAAACCCTTTCCAACAGAGTGCCTTTAATACTAGAGAGGAGATTACAAACTTCTCACTCCATGCAAACCCTCAGCCCACATCATGTTTCAACCCTCAGATTAACCCTAGGCATCAACAAGTCTCCCCTCTTGTTACAACCATGGACCCAAGGAAGCATACGGCGGTTTTTTGTGCTACCCAAAACTTTCCTGCTGGGAGTGTAGGGGAGGCAGTCAGTGAGCATAGAGAGCGGCTGGAACCAGACTATGAACACTCGTTTAACCCTCCAGACGATCACATTGCGGCTACTACAAACGACATTAATACCCAAGCACATCTGGCTGTATATATGGGTGAAAATGATGGGGAGGTGATGTCCGATGAGGAGGACTCGATGATTGAGGAAACGCCTTCGGAGTTGATGCCTGATGTGAATGGTCAGCACTAATAAGGTGCCTACGTTCCATTATTTTGCTTTTGTTTATCTCATGATGATTAGTATTATGTATTGGAATGTCCAAGGGGCAGCCTCGGCTAATTTTCGGCGCTCTTTCAAGACAATTATTAAAAATTATAATCCATCTATGGTGGTTTTGATGGAGCCTCGCATTAGTGGGGTCAAAGCTGATAATTTCATAAAGACATGTGGTTTCGATCACTCTCACCGAGTGGAAGCAGAGGGCTTTTCTGGTGGAATTTGGTTCCTTTGGCAGAGTTGCATAGAGGTGGAGGTACTGCTGAATCACAGGCAGTTCATTCACTATAAAATACGTAGGAATAATATATTTGTGTCTTGGGGAACAGCTGTCTATGCAAGCCCAAACCCTATGTTGCGGAGACAGTTGTGGAAGCATATGGATAGCATTGCTATGTCGATTCAAGGACCTTGGCTTATCGGGGGGGACTTTAATTTTATTTTGTATGCTTCTGAAAAGCAGGGGGGTGTGACACGAAGCTCTGGAGTTTGCAGCAACTTTCGACAGTGGTTTGATGGGCACAGGATTTTTGATATAAAATTTAAAGGTCCTTGGTTTACTTGGGCTCGTGGACTTCTGTTTAAGCGTCTTGACAGAGCCCTATGTAATAGTGATTGGCTAACAAAATTTACGGACAATTCTGTTCTTCACCTTCCGAAGGTTGCTTCAGATCACAGGCCGGTTCTGGTTCGTTTCGAGAAAGTTGTTTCAGGATATCGAGGGTCTAGGCCTTTTCGCTTTTTGGCACCTTGGCTGACGCATGATCATTTCAATTCTTTTGTTAAGAAAGTGTGGGAACCTCAAGCTCATTATAGTAATGCGGCGTCCCATTTTGTTCAGGCGGTCCAAGAATGGAATAAGGAGGTTTTCGGGAATATTTTCCAGCGAAAACGACGACTAATGGCTCGAATAAATGGGATTCAAGCAGCCTTAGAAAGTTATTATTCCCGAGGGCTTGAGCGGCTAGAGGCTAGATTGCGGAACGAGTTGGAGATGGTGATGGGCCAAGAGGAAATTTTTTGGTGGCAAAAATCTAGGAAAGATGAGCTCTTGCACGGTGACAGGAACACAAATTTTTTCCACCAAAAAACCATGGCAAGAAGACGGAGAAATAGAATGGAAGCGATTCAGGATAGTTCAGGAAACTGGATGTATAGCGAGGAAGAGATCCGTAATCATGCAATTGGATACTTTTCGTCGTTATACAGAAGCGAAGCGGCAACCTCTCAAAGATATCAGGTACCGAATTTTTTTCCAGTCTTGAATGCTTATGATTTAGGGCGTACTGTTGACCCAGTGTTGGATGAAGAAATTAAAAGGGTGATTTTTAGCATGAAGCCTCTTAAAGCTCCAGGTCCTGATGGCTTACATGCCATCTTCTACCAGTCTCAATGGCCAGTTGTTGGGCCTTCCTTCTGTAAGTTTATGGCTGAGATTTTTAATACGAGCAAAATTCCCCAGGAAATCAATACTACCCTTTTGGTATTGATTCCTAAAGTAGAACACCCTACTAGCCTAAGTATGTTTAGGCCCATCAGTTTGTGCACAGTTGCTTATAAAACAGTAACTAAAATAATTGCTAACCGCCTACAAGCTTTGTTGCCTGACCTCATAGGCCCCCATCAGACTAGCTTTGTACCTGGCCGCCATATTATCAATAATATTGTAGTGGCTCAGGAAGTGGTTCACTCCATGCGAAAGAAAATGGGGAAGAAAGGGTTTATGGCTATCAAGGTGGATCTGGAAAAAGCGTATGACCGACTCAATTGTGACTTTATTTTTGATACTCTTCAAAAAACCGGTATTCCCATTCAGTTATCTAGACTTGTCATGGAATGTGTAACCTCGGCTCGAATGAGTATTTTGTGGAATGGTGAGGCTACAACTGAATTTGCCCCGGGGAGAGGAATCCGGAAGGGAGATCCGCTGTCGCCGTATATTTTTATTCTGTTCATTGAGCGGTTGAGTCATGGAATAACCCAAGCCGTGAGGGATGGTAACTGGAAGCATGTTCGCTTGGCCAAGCATGGAACCCCACTAACGCACTTATTTTTTGCAGATGATTTGCTCCTCTTTGCAGAAGCATCAATGGATCAAGCTTTTATTGTAGATGCAGTGCTAGAAAATTACTGTCGGAGCTCGGAAGCGAAGGTCAATAAGTTGAAAACTAAAATTTATTTTTCCAAAAATGTTATTTCAAGAGATGCTCAGCTGCTCAGTGATGTTTTGGGGTATTCGGTTACAAAGGACTTGGGGTGCTATCTTGGAATGCCGCTTCTCCATTCGAGAGTGAACAAAGCTACTTATCAGTCGATTCTTGACAAGGTAGATAAGAGGCTCACGGGCTGGAATGCAGCGCATTTATCCTTAGCTGGCCGAATCACTTTGGCTCATTCGGTGCTTCAAGCAATGCCAATCTATGCAATGCAGACGACTCTACTCCCGGCTCCGGTGCGTGGAAGATTGAGAAGTCTTGCCGTCGGTTTATATGGGATGGGAAGTCGAAGAATCACAAGATGAGCATGGTGGGTTGGAACAAAATTTGTATGCCGAAAATAAAAGGTGGCCTGGGGTTTAAGAACCTGGATGTGATGAATCAGGCTTTGTTGATGAAGCTGAGCTGGCAAATTGTCTCGAACTCTGACAAGCTATGGGTAAAGGTTGTTTGTTCAAAGTATGGGTTAGATCCTAGACATTTACCGCTGTCCCTCCCTGAAAAACAAGGATCGAGAATCTGGAGGGCTATAAGAAGCTCGTGGTCAGCCACCATGATGGGAGCTCGCTGGGCAGTCTGTGATGGAACTCGATCTCGTTTTTGGCTGGACTGCTGGGCAACAAAGCAAGGCCCTTTGATTAATCTAGCTGTTCACCCAGTGTCTCAAGAGCTGGTTAACGCTACGGGGAGCGATTTTATAAACGTGCATGGGGACTGGAACTGGTCAGCTTTTGAACATCTGCTTCCCAACTCTGTTCTGTTGCGAATTGCTTCGGTAATGCCTCATAATCCTTTGCTTGGTGTAGATAAAATCTTCTGGCGGTATGATCCAAGAGGAAACTTCACGGTTCGCTCGGCATATGAGGCTCTTTGTCAGTTAGATTCAAATGATACTGACACTGCATGGAAGCTAGCTTGGACTTGGAAGGGGCCGCAAGCAGTACGCATCTTCCTTTAGCAGGCTCTGCATGCTAAGCTGAAAACCAAGGAAGAACTCTCTAGGAGGCATATTCCTATTTCTATAGATTGTGAACGTTGTGGGGCTCCAATTGAGGATATTATCCACGTTTTGAGAGATTGTCAGTGCATTAAGCGGGTTTGGCTTCGGTTGGTACCAGCTCGGAGTCATCTATCCTTTTTCCAGTCTACTTTACGTGAGTGGATTACTGCTAATTTGCAAAATAAGTGGAAAGTTGCTTCTTCATCAACTTGGGAATGTATCTTCGGAGTAGCGGTTTGGAGATTATGGTTTTGGCGGAATCACTTTATGGTGGATGGAAAGTTGACGGACAGCTCAACAATCTATTTAGATATTATGGCCAGAGCTAACGAAATCCATAGACTAAATAATTCTCTCATAAATCAGCAGCCGCGGCAAAAGGAAATTTTTATTGGATGGATTCCACCTCCATGGCCTTGGTGCAAATTGAATACGGATGGGTCTTGTAGAAATTCTGAGGTAGCAGGAGCTGGGGGAATTCTTCGAGACTCTGTCGGCCACTGGATTTTTGGATTTTTGGATTTTGTATGAATATTGGAGAATGTTCGGTGCTCATGGCTGAACTTTGGGGATTGTATCAAGGATTACGTATAGCTTGGGATACTGGGGTAAAGTGCCTTTTGGTTGAAGTGGATAGCCTTTGTGTTACTCAAATGATCTCGAAGCAGGTGGTTGTGCCCAATGAATTCTATGCACTAGTTGCTGCTGTCCAGGAATTATCTAGCAGAAATTGGCGGATTTCCATCACTCATATTTATCGTGAAGCAAATTCGGCAGCGGATTATATGGCGAATATGGCTCATTCACACCCCCATGGGTTGCATTTAATTTCTAGCCCACCTGTGGGTATTTATTCAATTATTTTGCAAGACTTATTTGGGGTGTCTCAACCCCGCCTTATTCGTGTTTAGCTCGCTCGCTTGAGCCCCATTTAATAAAAAAAAAAGTAATAAAATACAAATTAAAGAAGGAGAAATTAACTCTCTAAATTTGAAGAGAGAGAATCAATTCTTATTTGAAGAATTTTAATTAGAGTGTCTTTTGGAGCTTTAAATATTAATGTGGCTCTTCAAATAAGTAATAAAATCTTATTTGAAGAGCCTTTTGGTGATGCTCTTAGTTAAGATTATGTATTTTTTACTTTGACATTTTGAATGAAATACATGCAAGTTTATTATAATACTAAGCATAATGTAATAAATTTTTTCAGTAAGCTCCATAGTAGTAGTAGTAATATTATTATTATTATTATTATTATTGCAACAATAATAATTGTTGGTACTAAAAGGTGGACAGGAAATAATGAGGGCATGACATATGGGGAACATGAATCAAGACTGTGATAGTCCTCCTAAGGACAAAGGGGAAACTAATAAGGGGAGGACGAAATCGAAAGATCTCGAAAAGCTAGCGCCAGCCAACTAAATCATTTGAGAGTCACAAAGAATGCTCTTACAGTATATCCAATTTACCATATGTTCGTATGGGACCATAGAACAATGATAGCCCCGCCAACAACATTAGAATAAGTAACTATAGCATGGTCTTCATCTAGGCTGCCTCCAAAATATTGCAAGCTGTCAAAATCAAACTTAAGAAGAAGGGACCACAAACACAACTACTAGCATAACCTCCAGGGGAACTAGGTGTATCTCAGCCCCATTTGCTCGTTTGAAATGGACTAGTTAGAATTGAGGACACGATGGCAACAAAGACTGTCCCCTAAAGCCCAGTTGTCTAATCTGAGCAAATTCAAAAGCCTCAACAAAAAAGACCAAATTACCCTTAAAGCCCTACTTGAGGGGGGAAACAACCAATACCGATACACATCATGTCTCAAAGAATACAAAGATGCCCACAACGGTGTTCCATCTAAAAGGTCAGGTCGGTCTCATAAAAGGAGTAAGTTCACTCATTCACTAAAGATACTCAACTTTTCTTCTATTTTGGGTTTTCTTGGAAACCCACCACTTCCTTCAACCTCGCACTAACTTGACCATTGCTGGCCACCATTGGCGTCGCCTTTAGCAGCTGCTTATTGTGATTTTAACTTCATTTAAGACGTCATTGTCCATAGAAAAATACTTCCAAACAGCTGAGTCTCTAACCTCGCTAAGGAACCACCTATTGCAGAGAAGCTCTCATAGTGTTTTAGGCTAAACCAAAATCAGACCAAAACATTTTGGCACCTTCTGTCGGGTTAAAAAAAAAAGCAATTGTTCCAACCTCCATTAACAAAAAGAGCTTCTCACATTCAAACATTCGACTGCTTAAAATACACCTACTCATTTTCTCTTACTAAACACCCATTTTTTCCCCTAAAAGTCACACATTTATCCAAAAAGCTTTTGCCTTTACTTATAAAAATACCTCTCTTACTTATAAAGATACATATTTTCCCATTAAAATCTCTCTTTTACCCACAAAGATATCTTATTCATCTATAAAGATACCTCCTTAACCCACAAAACTTGGTTACCAATAACTCACGAGAAGGTGATACCCATTAAGAAGACACTATTCAAGGGAATGATCAATAGTTCCAAACCATAGCCAGCCAAACTCTGGCTGTTAAGGGAAAAGCCCCAGCCAAGGCAATCCCCAAAAGAAAGGAGAAATCTTTAACCCAAAATGATGTCCAATAGCTAATACAAGATGCCCTTTAAATTGTTTTCCACTTCACACTACCAAACAAAGTTATCACTAGCCCATTATTGAATGGAACAACCCTAGCAGTCTCATCCACTAGAGCAGGGCCAAACAAAGCCTCCCAAAATGGGTCAAGGGGGGACTCGTACACAATGGAAATCTTTGCTCCACTGCCATGAGCTACAGCACCGAAGGTAAGCTGAAGCAGCATTCTCAGGCTGTCTTTGTTGAACTCCACGACAAGCTGAACGTGAAGCATTAACGAGAGGAAGAAGAGTTGGTCGAGCCAATTGTTCACTGAAGACATTCTAGTTGAACTATACCATCTCCGTGACAAAGTGGACTGGATGATAAAATGAAAGAGACCGTCCTAGAAGATCTTTCTTTGTATCTCTCCACTTTCCACTCACAAATCAAATTACCGCTGTAAACCTCCCTAGAGACTTCACCATGCCCCAAATGTCTCTCTGTGGGTGAGCAAGGGTTCTCAGTTAGGGTATTGAAATTCAATAGTAGTAGCACATGTGTTTGGTGGGTATTTTATATAGTTCTCGGTGAGAGCCAAAATCGATAGTGAAATACAAGAGAATGGCGGCAGTGGTTCAGTGCCCATGCAAGGATTTCGGGTGAAAAGGGCTTTGTGAGTGTGAGATTGACAAGAGTGACTGAGCGAGAGACGAGAGTGAAAGTGCCAACACTTACGGAAAAAAAATCGATGAGTGAAAATTGAAGAGGTTTTTGTTTTTATTTAGTTTCAATATAAACCGTCCCGTTTCTTGTCTAAAGAGAAACTTTTAATCCAAATGGTACCATTTATTCTTTATTTATTTTTTTCATTCATTTTAAAATTTTCAGTCAACCTTGTCAAATAAAGTCAAAATAAAAAGCTACTTGATGATCAAAATTATATCACAAACTTGTCAATACTTCTTGATAACCAAATAATTTATCATAAGTCTATCATAAGTGCTTGATAGATGAAATTTCTATCACAAGTATGTCATAAATGAATGATAAAAAAAAATTTATCATCCATCTGTCGTAGTAGCTCTGCAAACCAAAAAATGTCACTAAGAGGACTGTCATGGTAGGTCATTTTTCTTCTAGTTTGAAATCCTAGAAATATACATACCCAGTTGAGATGTGATATGATTGCATCATGATGCCAAAGTTTTCTTACGATTTTAATTATAATAAAGTAAAGTATGTTTAGACGTAATTTTTGATGCATCAATTAAATTTTCAAGAAATAATTTTTTGTTGCTTACTGATGTGTTTCTTAAATGATATGATAAATTGATTTCTCTATTATTTTGATTATAAATGTATGAAAGTATTTTAGTAAAAAGTTTGTTTAAAATATGAAAGTTTGTTTAAAATATGTTTAAAATATTTATTTACATGTGTATGAAAGTTTGTTTTCAAAATCATTAGACAACACCTTTCTCCTCTAGATATAAAGATGAGTAAAGTGATATAGTTAAATATATTCAATTACAAAGATACAATACAAATATACAGTTGAGATAGATACAATACAAATATACAGTTGAGATAGAGGCCTTAGAGCCAGTCGAAGCACACACATAGAGCTTTTGCCGTGTGCTTGGGCCTTTTTCCCTTTGGGAGCTATTTTACACATGCAGAGTGATCAAATATATGGATGGCACATCATTACTCCACTAGTTATAGCTCTGGGCAAGATAATACAATTTCAAGTTATTGCGCGACCTGTATGATGTTCAGGCATGACAAGATTATTACCCTATGTATTTTTTAGTGACAGTTTTAGAATCATATATATATGTTCTTCGTTGGTGTGATTATCATGATTATTAGTACAACATCATTATTTGATTTAAAGTTTAGACATTTTATTTATGTTTTTACACATAGTTTGATGAAAATTGTGTATTGTAATTATATAATTATTTTAAATTAAGTTTACTTTTAAAATATATGTTCACTCCCTGTGTTTTATGCTCATCCCATTTTACAATATTTTTCCCCTCATGAGGTTGCAAGTATATTAGTCGACATAATTATTTTGAGTTTGGGCCACGTGATGTACTAGCAGATAGTGATCATATTATTAGGGCGTTTTGGTCACCTTATTTCAAATTGTATAATTATGATATGATTATTATGGATGCATAACATATGTTGGCATTAGTTACAACATACACTTTCGTTACTCTTGGATATATTTTGGGTATTAATTGTATGAGATCATTTAAGAGTATTATTTACAATGTTATGTGAGATTATGTTTGAAGAGATTGAAAAATGAAATTGGTTGAATATTGGAGTTTTTGGGAAAGTATTTATTTTACAATTTACAAGTTGGAAATATAAAAAGGGTGGTGATATTTCCACCTCACGAATTCTGTAATCCACTGCACTTTTATAAAATAATTACAAAAAGTTCTCATTATTTTTAAAAAGTTCAAATAAAAAAGAATTCAGAAGAATTAATCAATTAAATTTATCTTAATTTATTTTGTTGTGCCTTAATTTTTTTATTATATTTGTCTAATAAGTTTTTTTATTATATTTTTCTAATAAGATTGCCTTAACCTAAATTTAAATTGACTAATTTACCCTTAAAGGGTAAAAATAAAAAAAATAATTTAACTTCAATAATTTTTTAATTTTATAAAAAATTCATTATTTCCAAGTAGTTAATTCTACTTTATTAGTATGATTATTAATTTTTAATTAAACTAACATAATGTCTCTATGAGAAAATACTCACTAAATTATTAGGTTGTCAAATTTATGTCATTTACTTGTAAAATATTGAAAATTATTAGACTTCATTTAAGAAATTAGATTATAAGTCACAAAATTAAGTACCTAAAGCATTAGATATAAGAAAACATATTTTTTTTTTAGGCAAGTGGGTCATTTTTTGTCATAAAGCAAAATAGTTAAATAGAACTTATATTAAAGCTACTTTAATAAGAAAAAAAAACTAAGCAAGAAAAAAAATATATATGAATGATGTAATTGATTAATTACATGTAAAATATTGAAAATTATTGGACTTCATTTAAATATTAGATTATAAGTCACAAAATTAAGTAAAGTATTAGATACAAGAAAACATATTTTTTCAAGCAAGTGAGCCATTTTTTCTCATAAAGAAAATAATTAAATAGAACTTATATTAAAGCTACTTTAATAGTAAAAAAAACTAAGTAAGAAAAAAAATATATAAGAATGATTTAATTGATTATTTACATAATTTGTTTGTTGATTTGTATTTATTAAAAAGAATGTGTATTTCTTGTAAATATTTTTTAGAAGTGGGGTGGATTTACACAAGTAATGTGGTGGAAATATCCCCACCCAAAAACATCTAGGGAAGACACCACCTAATTTTCAAGAAGACCCTTATTGATGATTTTATTTAATCATTTAAATGGAATTAACTAGACTCGTCCTTTAAGTTCCGGACGGCCATATCAATAAAACGCTAAATATAAAAAAAATGGGGATTCTCTCATTTATTGAGAGATGAAAAGGCAGGGGAGGAATTAGGTATTGTTGAGTTTGATCACAATAGAAGCCAAAAAGAATCTCCAAGAATGAAGCAAAAACGAGGACCCACTCACAAGATCAAAAACAGTTCTTGAATACCAATACCAGACACCACAATTCTAAGGGAAAAACTAGCACTCTTTTATTACTCAATGAATATAAATCTATCTCGTCTTGTAGAAGAAACCACAAGCTTTACAAAGAATTTAGAATCACTCAAATTGGACGAAAAATGAAAAAGAAATGTAACTGACACCAGATGTCGAGCATCAGCTCTGTTTATAAAGCTAACTCTGAAGATTTCCAGAAGCTGCTTAACAAACATAATGAATTCTTGACACGTCAGCAACGAAGTTGCACATCGACCCTCAAACTTAAGTCAATCTGCACAAAAGTCACGAAAGTCTTAACTTTTTGCATTTAACCCCTTAACACAGAAACTGATTCTTCACAATCTCCACCTTACATACTTGATTTAGTTTGATTCTTGACCATAAAAGCTGCTCCCAAAAACCCCCTTAAGCACATAGCCTTTAAGCAGACAGCTTTATACTCAATTACACAAAGTAATCATTGTGAGTTTGCCACGACTCCCATCAAATTTACACAAAACTTGAACTTAGCAGTGTGACAACTTTCGTAAGAACATCAGCAGGATTTACATCAGTGTGTATTTTTGACACTGACACAGCACCTTTAGATACTTCATCTCTGATGAAATGGAGTCTAACATCAATGTGGTTAGTTCTTTCATGATATACTTGATTCTTAATGAGGTGGATGGCACTTTGATTGTCACAGAAGATGGTAAAAGTCTTATGTCTTAACAAAAGTTCATTCAAAATTCCACTGAGCCACTTTCCTTCTTTTACTGCCTCTGTTGCAGAAACAAACTCAGCCTCTGTCAAAGACAAAGTAACCACAGGTTGAAGAGTTGCTTTCCAACTGATCAGACAGCCATTCACCATGAACAAGTAGCCTGTGATTGATTTTCTCCCATCTAAATCACTTGCAAAATCAGAGTCTACATATCCCACTACACTATTGTCATCATGCTTTGACCTTCCATACATCAAACCATGATCAGGAGTACCTCTAAGATATCTCATTATCCACTTCACAGCATCTCAGTGCTCCTTTCCAGGATCACTCATGAATCTGCTAACAAGACTCACTGCATAAGCAATATCAGCCCTAGTACATACCATTACGTACATAAGACTCCCAACTGCCTGTGCATATGGCACTTCACTCATCATAAATTTATCTTGATTTGTGACAGGAGCTTGCACCTTTGGTGTTTGAACAAACTTTACATCCAGCATATCAAATTTGTCAAGGACTTTTAGAATGTATCTCTCTTGACTGACAAATAGAGTTCCAGCAGCTTTATTCCTCATTATGTCCATCCCAAGTATGCTTTTAGCACATCCCAGATCCTTCATTTCAAATTCTACATTTAACATGTCCTTGAGCTTCTTAATCTCACTTTTATCCTTGGTAGCAAGTAACATATCATCAACATACAGCAAAAGGTAAACAACTCCACCTGAACTTGAGCTCCCAAAATAAACACAACTATCATATCTATTACTAAGATAGCCATTGGAGATCATAAACTCATTAAATCTCCTATACCATTATTTTGGAGACTACTTTAGTCCATAAAGGGACTTGTTTAAATGAAAAACACAATCTTTCTTCCCTTTAGCCTCAAAATCCTCTGGTTGTGTCATCAGGATTTCTTCCTCAAGCTTCCCATACAGAAAAGTTGTCTTCACATCCATCTGATCAATCTCCATATCAGTCAGAGCTACCATTGACAGTAACATCCTTATGGAGCTATGTTTAACCACAGGTGAAAAAACTTCAGTGAAATCCACACCTTCCTTTTGTGTGAAACCTCTAGCAACCAATCTAGCCTTGAATTTTGAAGCTTCAGCTCCTGAAATTCCTTATTTTCTTTTAAAAATCCACTTACAGCTCACAAATCTTCTGTTACCCAGATTTGGGATAAGAGTCCAAGTCTTGTTCTTAATTAAGGAATCCATTTCTTCATCCATGGCTTTGATCCAGTTACTCTTGTTACTACTTTTCACAGCTTCTCTGTAGCTTGTTGGTTCTTCAATAGCTATGTCCACTACACTGTTAAGGACATAAGTTATCATCATAGCATATGCATATCTAGAAGGTGGTTTTGTCTCCCTTCTTGCTCTGTCTCTTGCTAGCTGATAGTCATGCAGCTCAGGCATTGAAGTTCTTGATTCATCCACTTCAGACATTTGTTGAAGATCTTCTATAGCACCCATATCTTGATCCCCTCTGTGATTGGTACTGGTTGACTCCACCTCAATTTTGGAATCCTTCACTACTGCAGCTACCTTTATTGATTCATTAGTATAAGGGTTGAAGTCAAAGACAGTAGAGTATTTATCCTCCAGCATAACTTCCTCATGAAATGTAACATCTCTACTGATTATACATTTATGAGTGGCACTACACCACACCTTATACCCTTTAACTCCCTCAGGATATCCAACAAACACCCCTTTCAGAGCCCTTGAATCCAGCTTTTTTTACTTAACATGCATATAGGCTATACATCCAAAGATTCTCATATGTTTGTAATTTGCAGATACACCAGTCCAGACTTCTTCAGGAGTCTTGAACTTAAGAGCTGCAGAGGGACTCATGTTAACCAAGTAACAGGCTATAGTTACAGCTTCAGCCCAGAAGCTTCTTGGTAGCTTGGAGTTTAAGAATAGATATCTTGCCTTATCAATGAAGGTTCTGTTTATCCTCTCAGCTAATCCATTTTGTTGAGGGGTGAACCTGACAGTCTTGTGTCTGGTGATTCCATGCTTCTAATAGTATTCATCATACTCTTTATTACAAAATTCGAGTCCATTATCAGCCCTCAATGCTTTCAGCTTCATTTCAGACTGTATCTCAACCAGAGCTCTCCATATTTTGAATTTCTCAAAAGTTTGATCTTTGGTCTTGAGAATGTATAACCAGAATTTCCTTGAAAAATCATCTATAAATATTACAATATATCTGCCACCACTTAGGGATGGCACTTGAGCTGGCCCCCATAGATCAGAGTGTGCATAATCTAATACAGCTTTGGATTTATGCATTCCCTTATCAAACTTCATTCTGTGAGCCTTCCCAAAGATGCAATTTTCACATAACTTCAGCTCTTCAACCTTATCTCCACATAACAGCCCCCTTTTGCTTAGTTCTTATAAGCCTTTGGCACTCATGTGCCCAAGTCTTAGATGCCATAGCTTGGCTTTATCTACATCAGACACAACATGCAATGCAGACAACACAGGTACTGATGACCCTTCCAGCACATACAATCTATTTTTCTTGACTCTCTTAATCACTATACTGGAGTTTTTCATTACCTTTAAGCCCCCATGGTCAGACTTAAAGATATATCCTGAGCTATCTAACATGCCTAAGGGTATCAAATTCTTCTTCAATCCCGGTACATGTCTAACATGCTCTAGGGTCCTTGTGGTTCCATCATACATTCTGATTTTAACAGACCAAATGCCCACAATTTTACAGGCATTGTGGTTTCCCATTAAGACCCTACCTTTATCTATAGTTTCATACTCATGAAAAAAGGTTTTATCAGGACTCATATGGAAAGAACACCCAGAGTCTAGAACCCACTGACCTTCAATCTTTCTATTAGATGTCACCAGTAAGTTTGCACTTTGATAGTCTCCATCAGATGATTCATCAGATGCTACAGCAGCATCTCCTGATTTTTCTTTATTGTCTCTCTTCTTTTCAGCACAGTCTCTGATGTAATGGCCTGTCTACTTACAGTAAAAAAAATTTATTCTTTTCATCTTCTCTTTCTCATATTCATCATCTTTTTTGGATTGATTCTTGCTCTTCTTTTTCTTCTTCTCAGCTTTTGCCACCAACCCTTCACTAAGGTTTTGATTTAGATCTCCAGAGTGCCTTTGTATTTCTTTTGAACATAAGGAGGCCTTCACATCTTCTAGTGTGAGAGTTATTCTCTCATATAGCATGGTATCTACAAAACCCTCATAGGATTTTGGCAATGAACTTAGCAGAAAGAATGCATTGTCTTCATCACCAATCTTGATTCTTTCCACTCCTTCGAGATCAAGAATAATTTTGTTAAACACATCAATGTGCTCCTGTATTGACACACTTATTTTCATAGAAAATGTATACAACCTCTTCTTTAGGAATAGTCTGTGAGCAAGTGACTTCTTCATGCACAGATCCTCCACTTTGTTCCAGATGCCCAGAGTTGTTTTCTCTTATGGGATTTTTCTCAAGATCGAGTCACTTAGACTCAAGATCAGGGTACTATGGGCTCTATTGTGCATCTGCTTCATCTTTTCATCAGATCTCGAACTTTCAGCAGTTTCTGGATCTTCTTCTTTTAAGTCTGACTCCAATCCTTGATGAATAAGAAGAGCTTTCGTTTTCATCTTCCAAAGTGAGAAATCACCACCGATGGTGAATTTCTCAATTTCAAGCTTTGGAAGTGACATTGTTGCGATCCCCCTAGGGCTCTGATACCACCTGTTGAGTTTGAACACAACAGAAGCCAAAAAGAATCTCTAAAAATGAAGCAAAAACGAGGACCCACTCACAAGATCAAAAACAGTTCTTGAATACCAATACCAGACACCATAATTCTAAGGGAAAAACTAGCACTCTTTTATTACTCAAAATGAATACAAATTTGTCTTGTCTTGTAGAAGAAACCACAAGCTTTACAAAGAATTCATAATCACTCAAATTGGATGAGAAATGAAAGAGAAATGTAACTGACACCAAATGCCGAGCATCAGCTCTGTTTATAAAGCTAACTCTGAAAATTTCCAGAAGTTGCTTAACAAACATAACAAATTCTTGACACGTCAGCAACGAAGTTGCACATCAACCCTCAAACTTAAGTCAATCTGCACAAAAGTCACAAAAATCTTAACTCTTTGCATTTAACCCCTTAACACAGAAACTGATTCTTCACAGGTACAATGATGCAATGTGATTAAAGGAGGAAGAATAAATCATCACGTCGTCGTTGTCTAACTTCGAGGGATGGAGCTCTTTTGCCATTGACATAGTGAATGAGATCAACCACATTTGTTGAACTCTTGACTAGACTTTAATAGCTCTAAACATAATTATGAGATTTTAAATAACACTGAATGTTGAGAGTGGAAGATAACAATCTCATAAGGACAAAAGGAAAATTATCAACAACAAAATAAAATGACAACAAGACCTCGTATTTTATAATAAGATAAATTTATTTTTTTAAATTAACTAAAAGAAGGTTGGAGGGTAATATTATCAAACTTTAATTAAAAAACCAGAAAAAGTATGCCTGATTTGACTCTAAATAAGATGGTAAAATAATGAAAAAAATTAAAATTCTAAAGTTGATGTTTCACCATATGAATGTGATTTTTTACATATGGACCCCTCGGGTTTATATAATTTTGTTATTGGCTGCAATTTTTTATGATTAGCCTCCTTAATTTTACTGATATTATGTTTTAGCCTACTTTAATTTATATTTTCTCCAAAGCTTACATCAAACCAAAATCTTGGTCTCGCCACTGTAGGGAAACAACTTCTTACTTCTAAGGTACAAGTCAATCACAATTTCTTGATTTTTTTTTTCTCTTATCAACCAAATGCAAACTTGAGCTTCAAAACATCTTTGCAAGCACAAGACTGATGCTCAAAAATTTTAGAGCTTGAAGATAAAAGGACGAATTCAACATTTTGGATTCCAACTCCTTCACAAACGTGTTTAAATTAAATCTAAATTTGAAGATATGTGCTAATTTGATTGATCTCAAAAATAAAAATAAAAATTATTATTTTACCATCGTTAACGAGGTCCTCATGATTTTATTAAAACATGAAATAACACTTATCACACTTTTTTGCTAGCTCAAAGGCTTCTCATTGTATAGTTGGCCATAAGTATCCTTGCCTCATAGTCTTGTAAGCGAGTTGATCTCTAAATGGTTTCCATATATTCCCTCATGGATTTCATAAGGGACATAATCTCATCTTTAGGCATTAAACACTTCAGAAGAGGAATAGAATATCTATGCTTGTGGAGCTGATTATCCATGATCACATACCTTATAGCTTGGTATCTCACCTTTTTAAATTCATTCTTGTCCCCAGACAGAGTAACATTCATGAGATAACTCATGATTAGGTCCATCTAGGAATTTTGATGGTCAGTGATTGCCACTTCTTCTTTTTCAAATTTGATTATGCTTGGCTTGGGGATGATGACTATTGGAACTGATCTCAGTAAGTCTTTCTCGATTGAGAAAGCCAATTGAGTCAAAGCATTAGCTCGGGTGTTTTTCTCCCGAGAAATTTTTTTTATCTCATAGTAGAAGTCCCTTGCAACTTATTAACTTGATTAAGATATGCAATCATGTTAAAAACCCAAGCTATATAGTTACAATTCACTTGGTTAACCACTAAATTGAGATTCACTGAGGGTTAACAAATCTTTTGCACTATGTCATCATCTTCCAAATCTCATTGTCTTGTTATTCATCAAAATGAGCTTTCTTGTCAACTTTGGAACTTTTATCATCATGCTCAAAGTTAATACTCATGGTTTTCATCCATGCTTCTGGTATAGGTTCCAAGATTTTTAGTCAAAATTCCCAATAAACGATATAAATTTTGTCCAAACTTATTACGTGGTAATTCAAATTAAGGATAGGCCTCTTAAGATTCACCTTTCTTTTTGTTAGATCAGATGATGATGAATTTCTTTTTAAAATTGGTCTTAACGGACCTCTAAATTACTCATAGGGTATGCTTCCTTAGGTGATGAGCACAACTTTATTCGATGATGCTATACAAACATAAGAAAAAGATTAAAGGGTTTACTGGTTTACTTTGCTGACATAAACCTTCCAACAATCAAGTCAATAACTAGATTTTTTAAAATATGATTTAGAGAGAGAAATTTTAAAAGGAGAAAGAGAGTATTTTCTCATTTTTGTGAATTTTGCTTACTTTTAACTGAGAATAGTGGGCATATTTACAGGCAGAATAAATTTGACTTGAATTATAGTTGCTTTGATGACAAGTATCATTATTTTTGCAACTCCTGGGCACACTTCTCTTCTAGTGCCTATGTTAAATATCACATGGATATGCAATCTTATCCTCGAATCAGAGGAGGAAGTGTTTTAATCTTTTTTTTTTTTAAACTAAGATCCTAGGATCACAAGAACCATGGAACCTAAGAGGTTTATCTTAGATAGTTTGTTCTTAGAACTTAGAAGGTTTATCCTAAGTGGTTTGTCTACGTTGGAACTTCTGGATGTTTGTCCTAAGATCTTGGGAATAATGGAACCTTGGAACCTAGAAGATTTGTTCTGGGTAGTTTGTCTTAGGAACCTTTGAGTTTGATGAAGTTTATCCTAGGTCGTTTGTCCTAAGATCTTGGGATTCTGAGAACCTTAGAATCTTTGAAGGTTTGTTCTAGAATCATGGAATCTTAGGAATCTTGGAACCATGGAACATAAGAGGTTTATCTTAGATGGTCTATCCTAGAACCTTGGAACATTAGGAGGTTTATCCTATGTGTTTTGTCCTAAAATAATCATACGAACCTTGGAACCTTAGAAGATTTATTGTAAATGTTTTGTCCTTGAATAATCGTAGGAACCTTGGAACCTGAGGACTTAGGAACCTAAGGGGCTTGACCTAGGTGATTTGTGTTAGGAACCTAAGAATCTCTTAAATTTAGAACCTACAAGCGTTAGTGGCTTGTCCTAGGAATCTGAAAGGCTAGGAATGTCAGAACCTAGGAGGTTTTATCCTACGTGGTTTGTAATAAAAACCTTGGAATATAGGAACCTATGAGGTTTATCTTAGGTGGTTTGCCTTATAAGTCTCATAACCTAAGATTTTGTTTTTTTGTTTTTTGGTCCTATAAACCTTCGAATCTTGTAATTTAAGAACCTTGAATGTGTCTAAACCTAGGAGATTTTATCCTAAGTGATTTGTCCCAGGAATCTTAGATGTTATGAATCTCGAAACCGATTAACCTTAGAATCATGGAGGTTAGGAAACTCGAAATCTTAGAACTTTTGTCAATCTCTTCATGGTTTTGCTGAGATCACATTTATTTATGCTCTAATTAAGCTCATTCTATTTTTGGTCCAATAATAATAATATTTCAATGAGTGGTGATATTTGTCCCCCTCTATTTATTTCAACAACCCCACTTTCTAATTATTTTACCTATTTTCAAAGTTATCCTCATTACAAGTAAAAATAATAAAAATAATAAAAATAAATAAATAAAGTATTTATATTTCTAACTTATTCTTTTCTCTCTCTTAAAAATCACCATCATATATCTTAGCAACTACCACTTCTTAATTAATTGAATGTAGTTCTAAAATAATCCTCATTAAAAATTAATTTTTTTCCTCTCGTTTGCACTGTTTTTTTTTTTCTTTTAATTTTTGGAGTAACCTACTTTACTCCTTTAATGAACCGAACTCAATATTTAACGCATCATGATCAATAATTTTGTAGATCAAATTCAAGAGGGAACATAAAAAAGAAAAAAACAACAAAAACATGAAAATAAAAAATCAAGTTAAAAATGGATTTTCATAATTTTATTTTACAACTTTAGTTTATGATGATGATGAGTTTCAAGAAGTAAGAAATAATAGAGACTAGTAATATGGTAGTTTTTTTATTTTAATTTTTCATCATACGTCAAAATCCATACAATAATAACACCAAAGTTCCATCACTTATTTATAAACTTAAATAAGAACCAATAACAAAATCTTATTATATTTTACAAGTGATGATGGATAGACAGTGGCGAAGCTAGTATTGTTTTATGGGGTGGGCTATTAGATTTATTTATTTTTTTATAAGTATTAATAAAGTTAAATTTATAAATTATACTTAACTTTAAAAAAAAAAAAAGGCTTACCCGGGCTGCAGCCCGGTTTAGCCCACTCTTACCTTCGCCCCTATGGGTAGAGAGTGATGAAAATAAGTGGTGGGGATGATGGTGATGCTTGAGGAAGAGAGAGAGAGTGAGAGCTGATGAGAGGTAAAAAATAAAAAATAAAAATAGTAAATATCCTTATTAAAGAGTAAGGATAATTTTGGTAATTACATGTATTTAATTTAGTAGGGGATGCTGAGATATATAGAGGGGGTTACCTATCAGAAGTCTATGTTAATTGTAAGTTGACTCGTAGTCTAATTACTTGGAACCTAAGTCTACTGGCAAGGTTAATGGGTTAGCGCGTAAGGCTTATTATGTGTTCTCTTATAATGTTTCATTTTGCATTTTTATTATGAATAAATTTTTTACCGTTATATACTTGTATCAATGCTAGTGGATAAGTACTCTAGGCACAGCCAAAAATAAATCTCTTACAATGTCCACGTAGAGTCTCATTCTACATTTTAATATCAATACGGGCAATAATAAAATTTATAGTAAAAGGAAAATTCGTGGAATGAACGTTTACTGATTATAGGTATTTAATAATATAAATGAACAAAGAGATACAAATAAAAAAGTTGATGTTACTGTAGAATTATCTCCACTGCACAAATGGCTCTAAAATAACATTAATACTTAGCTGTTTATATTAGGTTTTCAATTTCATTTTTATTTAGTAGATTCTTATAGATTGAGGAAATTAATAACAGTAGCCTCTCTGAGATATTATAATTTTCGTAGTTTCTAGATTATGCCATTATGAACTGGGGTTAATTTTAGATTATTTCTCATCAGAAAATAATTTATGAAATACTCTCTAAATTATTAATGTAAATCTCAATTTATCCCCATTTTTATTAAAAGAGCCAAAAAAAAATTATCTATCTGCCTCTATTTTTTTCTTTTCTTTTGAATAAAAATGAGAGCAAATTGAAATTTATAATAACTTGAAGGTATTCTAAAAATTTTCATTTTACAAAGAGGTAATCAAAATTTACCCTTACGAGTTTTATAAAATTTCAGTGCAAGTACTTATTATTTTTATGCATGTTTGATATCATTCAAACTAGTAATAAACTAAAATTCAGCTAATTCAATACACTTTATGAAGAATTGTGAAATAATTCTTTAAAAAAAAAAAAAAAAAAGGGATTGGGGAACACCGATATTGATATTTGAGCCACTTACCTCTCTAGGATTTGAATTCGAGTGATAGTTCAAAGAATTTTGTTTAAAAACCAGTTGGTCTAGTCACAGGACTTATAAAATAGTTCTTTAAATACACTCCCATGCTTTCACTCCTTGAACCAAGTTCAAATGAAAAATATATATATGGCTTCTCTTTTACATTTTTGCACCCTATCTTCTTGGGAGATCTTATTTCTCTTCATTAATCCTGCCTTGAGAGATCCTGAAACCCAAGAATTGATCAACGTACAAAATCTGTCAACAAACAGAAGATCAAAAATTTTGTGATAAAACTTTCAATGCCAACCTGAAATGTCCAAGAACGGATTTAGAAGGTCTAACCCAAGTAACACTTGAGCAGGAAACAGTAGAAAATATAAGGTTAACATATACATCACATACAAGGATCACTTCTTCGTAATGCTACAGCTGATCCGAAAGTGCAATATTTTCTTTCCGAGTGCTTAAAGGGAATAGCGGTCTGTGATCAATGCTTTTGCGTCCGCATTTAAGGATTTGGAGAGCAAAATTGAAATGCTTGTTCAGGAAACTCCAACACCGCAAGCAAGAAGTACTTGTGAAAGAAACTATATATGGATTTTATTGAACCAGGTCCGGAGGTGAACCCGTTTTCCGAATTAATCGAAAGAAATAGGTTTTGAGCATTTTGATAGAAGTGTCATGTATCTTGTTTATTGATTAAAATGATATATCTAGGAGAGGCTTTCGTGAAATTTGCGTACAATATTGCTCGTCTTTTCTTGAAATTAATATCTACTTAGATCTCATTTCTAATCTTGTGTAAACGAAAAAAAATATATATATTCTAGTATGGCATTCTCGTATTACAGTTAAAAAATATTCATGTAAGTTTCACTTCAAATGTCTTTTTCTTTTTCTGTGAGAAGGGCTCTTCAATAGAGTTAGACTGTTTGAGGCATCAATAAATATTATTTATTTATAATCATACTAGTAAATAATTAAATATATATGAGGTTCATACTAGTAAATAATCAAATATATATGAGGTTCAACATAAGCTCAAGCTGCAGCGACAAAAGTTGGTGAAGTAAATAATAGTTAGTTCATCAAACGAAATACTTAATTCAATTAATTACCGGGAAAAAGATATCGGATACAACATTTAGTAAAAGAAGAAAACATTCATAAATTAAAAATGTAATTTTCATTAACTTGATAATTTATTAATTTATAAATTAATTAATATTCGTTAAATTCATAGCTTTTTTTTTTTAAAGTCCCAAACTAATAACTTATCTAGATTTTATTATAAATAATATGTTATCAAGCATACTCGTTCCGCCGTGCAACTCCAGCAATAGGCCTGATACAATACATAAATATATGGGTGGGCCAATTTACGTTCTAAAAAAATACGTATTCTACACCATCATATTCAATTAAATTTTATATTACTTAAATGCTGTTAAGGATAATTTTGTGATAATTTATCTAAATGAAATTTATACTCGACACCCACTCACTACGATCTCATCAACAATCAATAGATAAACTCTTTTGTTTTCTCTTTTTAATCATAACAATTTACACCCCAGCTGATTTCTTTTATTATTGTAAAATAATAGGCTAAAATGTAACATAATTCTAAACTAAAAAAAAATCTTTATGATGCTTAAAAATCGACTAATTTTTTTTTTTACTGAGAATATTTTATAGTCGATTCCAAGAGTTTTTTAGTTAATTCAAAATTATTTTCTTAGAGGTTGAAACGATATCTAAACCACTCTGTACACCACATCAAGTAATAAATTAAATTCATTATTCTTTTCAGAATACGATAATCATGTAAAAAAATCTACTGATTTCTTTTTATAATAAATTAAACTTCATTTATATTTTATATTTGGTCATATTCCAATTTTTTTTTTAATTAGCACCAAGCGACATAATGTGCCAATAAGGGATCAAATTCTCCAAAATTGGTATACAAAAACCAATACAATAATTAAATTTAAATAATCAGACAAAATCTATCCATGCACATGTAGATTCAAATATAAGCAAATTCAACATTACAAGACACATTTCAACTTGTTATTTCCTAATAAAAAACAATAAATTAAATATATTAAAATATGTTGTCAAGCAATAAGATATGCCAAAATCTATTGTATTTGAAATGACATTGCAGGATTTCTTTCTGAAAATGCCACAAATCTTATGAATCTTTCTCAATGCTACAAATATGTACATATATATAATGCATAAACAATTTAAGTAAGTAGTTGATGAAGTAGTCTTTAAATACACTTGTTGTATCCTCAAATCTCAGTGTCCTGCATGCAAATGTAGTTTGATTAATGACAACAATGGCTTTTACTAATAATTTTTCCCATCTCATATTTTCTTTTCTTGTTATCTTTCTCTTGATCACCAGCAATAATCATTCTCCTGCATTGGCTGCTGACCCCCAAACCCAAGAATTGATCGATAAAATCTGTCGACAATTGGAGGACTACGGATTTTGCAACAAAGTTTTCAATCAAAACCTGAAGACTCCATCAACAAACATTGAAGGGCTAACTCAAATAGCACTTGAGAGAACAACAGAGAATGTGACCTCAGTACTTGCTTATGCACAATCACTTCTCAATGATGCAGCCACTCCTGAAGTCAAAGACATTCTTACCGAATGTGTGAAGGATTATCGGACAATTACTAATGCTTTCACGTTGGCGTTTAAGGCGTTTGGAGAGCGAAATTTCAAAGAAATGCTTGTTCAGGAATCTCCAGCACCAAAAGCATTGGGTCTTTGTGAGGGCAACATTAGCTTTGAACCAGGACCGCCAGTGAACCCTTTTTTCGAGTTAATAGAAAAAAATAGGCAGTTGAGGATTCTCATTGCTATGTCTCTTGTATCCGGCCATATACTTTCTACTTGATGACCAACCTTAATCTTCATGGATATATGGCTAGCTAGGGTTTGTAATTTCCACAATCAGTAAAAGCCACCCATGCATGCATATACATGGAGTGTATAATGAAGTTGTTTTGAAGTTAATAAAGAATCACTTTTACATGCCTTACCTGAGATTTGCAACACTTATTGTTTCTTTCAATATACTCAAAAAACGCCTGATCGATCTCTCTATGTTCACTAATCACTAAATGCTGGTATACGATTTTTTAGCGAAGCGTAATCTGGTATGTGATTCGTTAATATATTATATGAAATATCAAACAGTTTCTTATTTTATTTACCATTTTTTTCCCATATGCTATACCTTGTGACCCACCATGTTTTTGTAGAGAGAAACATATTTTACGTTTTCACATCTTTAACTCCAAATAGAAATGGTTGAGAGGTTCCTTTTTTAAGCGTACTTCCGAGAATGCATTCACTAAAGAGAGAGTGGCCGAGTGGGGCCTCTAGCCCCAAGCTATATATGGAATTTAGGTATCTTTTTGTTGAAATAGAGGAGCCTCACTTTTTCTTTCTTTAATTTTGATAATAAGAATACAGTGTTCCCAATCCAAATCAACATTTTTTTATTTTATGTCCCGTAGCTTAGGGTGTGATCGGATTCGATTTTATAAACCAATTGACTTATATTTCGGCTTGGGTAAGGCAAAAACGCAATCCCTAATTATTTCATTCTTTCTCCACTTCTTCTGCTCCATCGTGAAAGATAGAGAGACCGAACCTTCACTCACACACACACACGCCTACACTATAGCCACAGCCGTGGGTAACAAACGCCCACCACGCTGCAACGCTAGCTGAGTTGGTGTTACAACCACCCAAAATTATTCACGGCAGGATTTTAGACAAGTGGGAACTCATGGGTGAATTAATATTTACAGTAAATTACAGATGATACACCTAAACATTTCACTTCTTCAGTATGTGATTATTTTCGTTGACAAGAGCTTCATTTTCAGCACGAGGGGAAATTGCCCACATTAATCAAAAGATACATACAAACTGACATTGAGAACAATATTAAGAATAAATCAATAAGCCAATTATTGGTGATTAAAGAATATCTGCAACGCTACAGACTAAAGAGAAGCTAAGAGGAATAACAGCCAAAAAATCATTGAATTCTGAATAATGAGGGTAATTTAAACTCTACAATGACAATGCAGAAAACTTTATAGTATGGTGCCAATCAAATATCTAACACAAACAAATACATTCTACTGAACGTAGGTAGTAAAGCCCAAAAAGAATCCCCGACAAAATAAACAAAAGCATAGTAACATCATTCACATAGATGCTGCCGCAAAGAGTCGCTCAGACTTGACCAATCACTTAAGCCTGCACATGATGATGAAATTTAACTAGAACGGTTAAGCAAGGTAATTGATATAAAAGATCGGTGTACATAACAAATGAAATCATAACCCCACCTTGTTAGCGATGTTGTTGGAGAGCCAGTCCAGACCCTCATAGAGTCCTTCCCCAGATGTTGCACATGTGCTCTGGATGTACCTGAAAGGAACACACAAAATGCCAGCTCTTGTCAATAACCATCAAAACATAAGTCCGGTAGAGAGAGACTAGGAGTATTTGTAGTACCAGTGGCGTTGACGAAGTGAGTGAAGACCAAGCTTATCAGTGATCTCTGCAGCATTCATGGCATTTGGAAGATCTTGCTTGTTGGCAAAAACAAGCAGCACAGCATCCCTCAACTCATCCTGTGCATGCAAATAAACTCAATCATTATCCAACTCCAACTTCAGCATATTTTCTTCATTATAATCATGATGAAATTCCAACCCATGACAAAAGAAAAGTGAGAGAAAAGGCTTTGTTTCAATACCTCATTCAGCATCCGGTGCAGTTCATCTCTAGCTTCAACCACACGGTCACGATCATTGCTATCAACCACAAAGATAAGCCCTTGAGTGTTTTGGAAGTAATGTCTCCACAAAGGACGAATCTGAATGTGGACAACAGTACAATGTATAAGATTCCAATATCTACCAAAAATCAGTTTTCTCATAACAGACTAGTAAAGAAGAGATGTTGCATCATAAACAAATGATCTACAAGCACAATCTTTGGAAATAGTCGTAATGTGTATGCATCAAAATAGAAATGGATGCCGATCTTTCTTAAGATTTTGAGAACTGATGGACAAACATCTTAATGTCAATCAATTCCTGCAACCACAAATGCAGACAAAGCCAGGCACAAATGTATACATCATGTGTGCAACATAGCAAATTGCCTTCCCTCATACAGTAAGAGGAAAAACTAGAAAACAAGGTGACAACGGTAGACATAGCTTATGAATATGTTATGTACAGACAACAAAACATCTTCAGCACAAGAGCCTCCATAAGCACATGCATAACTAATAGCTGAATATAACTAATTTCTGCAACTATATATAAACGCAAACTAAAACACAAATTTTTAATCATATGCGCCTCAGAGCAAATTGTCTTTCCTCATATGGTAAGGAGAAAAACATGAAAAGCAAAGGGGCATCAGTAGATATAGCTTATGAATATGTTATGTGCTGATGGAGAAACATCTTCAGCACAAGACCGTCCATAAGCACATGCATAACCAACAACTGCAGCAATAATGAATAACAAGGGTTAGGAAAAGCAATACAAAAACATGCATTTATGATGCCTTGTGGATGGCTTTTCCATACATAGCAAAAGGAAAAACAGAAAATAATGTCAGCATCAACAACTGTAGCTTATGATTATGTTGTGTGCTGAAGGAGAGACATCTATTCAGCACAAGACCGTCAATAAGCACGTCTAAAATGATATTCACTAAATGCATTTGGGACACATGCTAGCCTAAATATGATGTCCAATACACAGAGAGCCATCCTCATACAGCCAAAGTAAAAACTTAAAGGACAGGTGGAGGCAGAAGTATCTTAAAATTCTGGTGAGCGCTGATGAACACTCATCAATATTCGTACTTATAAGATAAATGATATCCACCACTAAACGGATAGCCCTTCCTCTGACAGCCAGAGGAAGAACTTGAAAGACAAGTTGGTGTTAATAGATGTAGCTTATGATCCTGTTGAGTGCTGACAAACCATAATCTAGTCGGCACAAGGCCATTCATAAGCAAACATCCATATATGAATGTATAAACAGATCCCCACCACAACTGGGATAGCCCTTCCTATTCATCCAAAGGAAGAACTTGAAAGACAAGGTGGTGCGATAGATGTAGATTATGATCCTATTAAGTGCTGATGAACCACACACTAAGCACAAGGCCATTCATTAGCACATCAATCACAAACAACAATTAATAACCACAAGAAACAAAATAAATGCACAAGCAAGACTTGATATCCTTTAACAATCATAGAAAACAAGCAATCTCTTGAACTTCCCTTCTCCAACTGTATTCAAATAATTATGATTTCATCATCAAATACCTTATCCTGACCCCCAACATCCCAAACAGTGAAGCTAATGTTCTTATATTCCACAGTCTCCACGTTGAAACCTACAATAAATTAGAAAAAAAAAATCATAATTTACATGTGCTCATTCAAAACAGTTGAGCATACATTTGAAAACAGCCATTGAGTATAAGCAACGCAAAAGCATACCAATGGTAGGAATGGTTGTCACAATCTCACCGAGCTTGAGCTTGTACAAAATGGTGGTCTTACCAGCAGCGTCGAGACCCACCATCAGAATTCGCATCTCTTTCTTGGCAAAAAGCCGGCTAAAAAGCTTCGTAAATGACAGCCCCATTTTCTGTTATCTCACCTACACCAAAAGCAATACAAATCAGAACCCTAATCAACATAATCATAAAATCTTCATTCATACACACAATACAAAATTAAATAAAAAAATTAAATCTTTAAATCACATTGCAAATCATTAACCTCAAAAAGTACTAATGACTACCACTAGATCTACACAAGCCCAACAAAGATAAAATCTCATAAAAACATTAATTTATTCAAATGGGGTCAGCAAAATATTTCGTTTTAAACGAGAAACAAACAATAAAAATGAAATAAACCAAATAGAGTATTTGAAAATCAAATCCAGATTAAGCAAACAAACAATCCCACAAGCATCACATATCAAGTTAAATGATTCGAGCAACAAGTAAATCAATAAATTTTAAAGCTTTAACAGAAACCCAGATCAGATTTCGTGTAGAATATACGAAAATCACTAAAAAAAGCTCAAACGGTATCAGATCCAAACATAACCTCAGATCTAGGTTAAATACGAAGCATGAAGTAAAATTAATAAATTCCCCAATAATCACATTGAACAAAGAAACAAATGATTCAATTGAAATCAAATATATGCAATAGGAAAACAAATTCAGAGAGAGAGAGAGATTACGAGATCTGAAGGAGGAGGCTGCTTAAGGGAAAACGAGGAGAATGGTAAATGAAATTTTGAGGGGCTATAATGCTATTTATAGATGGGGTGACATGACGGATGATTGACGGCGTTTAGTTTGTTTCTGGTGATGGGCGTTTACGATCGTTAGAAAATTGTGTTTGGTGTGGGAAGGTGCATGGGAAGATTAATGCAGTTGAAGGAGGATCATCGTTCGTCCTTCTGTTAATGATATTCTTCTTTATTTGTTATTATTTCATTACTAACCGGAAAAATAACAGGCACGTAACCTTTTTTTTTTGTCTGAATCCGAATCAATTTTAATTTTTCTAAACTCTAAATGGTAAGAATATGAATATCTAAATAATGAATTTATTTTTTTATTTTTTTTAAATGTCTGAATGAAGTATCATGTTGTTTGTTTCTACAAATAAAAAATAATCAAATAGGGTTATTTGACATTTATGTTCTTTCAAATCAAAAAAAAAAAAAGCTTTGTTTTATAAAGACTTTTTTTAATATAATATTTACTCCTCATGTAAATATTTTTCAATTGAGACAAAAGTTACAAAAGTTTAATTTTTTCTATTTCGATGCAAATGTCTGAAAATTAGACGTAAGTTATAAAAAATAAATAAATTTAAAAACAAATTAAAATGAATAAAATATCAAACGTCCAGAGTTTAATAAACAACTTCTTACTAGTGTTGGCTCTAAATAAAAGGAAAATAAGGTGGTCTAAGGCCTCATATTTTGGGAAGGCCTCATCTTGAGTATTTTCTTAATAATTCTTTAATTAATAATTTTTAAAAAAAAATTATGTATCGTAGGAAAGCCTATCTTTATTTGTTAACCTTAGTATTAAGAGATATAATTAATAATATTGTCTAACCATTAATTCATTCATTATTAGTCTTTCCAAGAAAAAAAAAAGTTAAATTCTTTACCTTTTCAATTTTCTAAAAAAACTTAATTATTTAATGTTCGAATCTTTGACTTTTAATATTTCTTTTAATTTCTATTAAAAACCTTATCATCTCATAAATCAATAGATGAAACAATTTCTTGATGTCTTATCTATAAAGAAAATTATTATATTAATTGGTTCATTTAAAAATGAAAAAAGTAGTTTCTTGAAATATAAAGTTCATATCCATTATCTGATCATCAATTCATATTCTCAACTTTCTATGTGCTACAATCTAAATATTCTATTTTAAATTAGTATTTTTTTATTTATTTGTTTATTTTTTGTAGGTTTTTAAAAAAAAATTAAGATTTTAATTATTGTTCAAATTTAAGAACTAAATATGGAATGAATTTTGACATATTTTATATTTCTTTCAATATTGAAGTTGTAGAATAAAAAGAGACCTCCTAAATAAAATTTGCCTAAAGCCCCAAAAACTCTAAAGCGGGCTCTGCTTCTTGGTGAAATATTTATAGAGACATCTTTGTTTTTATAAATATTCATATTAATCTTTTTTTGGAACACATATACCTTAGAGGTTTATTTTTTAGAAAAAACAAAAGCCGGTTTGATAATTTCTGAAAGTAAAGAGGCTTATGTGACTATTTCGGCAAATCACTGAGGGCTGTTCTTTTCTCTTAAACCCAATCATGGTGAATTCATATTAGGCATTTCTTTTAATTATCAAACACCCTACTTCATCTCATTCCAAATTAAACGTCGAAAACTTGACCTCTTATTTTTAACGTGAAAAAATCAATTGTGATGGGTCATATTAAGTAGGCCTTCATGCGAGACATAGATCTAATATGTGACTAAGTGCGTACCCGAAATTAGGTGAAGACCGAAAAATAATTTGATTGAAATTAATTGCTTCTCTTTTCCGTCATGCAATTCAGTTTGAAAAGCTTCCGTATAAATAAATTTTGAGCTTAATTAAGAGGGAAGCACTTATGAAAACTCAAAAAGCACTTAACGTATTTGGGGACAAATAAAAAAAAAAAAGTACAGGAGAAAAGGACATGTTTTATGACATACATTATATATAACTTCTTTATTGACACTCTCCAAGCAAATCCAAAGGAAACTGAAAATATGCATCTCCCTTTAGGCTTCTCAACGCTTCATGGACAAATGATGCACAACAGCTTCTCTTTGGAGCACTCGAAATACTAGTTAACACAATGAAATGCGGTCGATCATCTTCTTCGTCGTGCTTGTAGTCTTCGATTTCTAACCTTCGACGTGATGAATGTTGCCATTTGAACGAGTACAAAACAGCTGTTGCTGTCCTATGTCCCCGCTTTCAGCATCCTTTGTTAGTTCTGGTTCCACAATGACATTATCTGGTTTCAGCTCCTTGTCCTTTCCCCACAGCACGGCATAGAGCCCAGTAACAATCAAAACTGACCCTATAGCCCTGTATCAATCACATAACCACTAATAAGCATAAGCTGAAATAGATCCATTCTTCAGCTAAAGTTTACTTCATATGCAAGAAATCCAGCAAAGCGTTAATTGAGCATAGCAGAAAAGAGTTCCTCGAGCCTAAAACATCTTAATTAATCATACAAGTCATAACAAGCTATAAGCAACTAAATAACATCACAGTAAATATAGAAATAATGAGTTAAAACCATTCCCATACTTACGTTCCAATGAACAATTTCTCTTGAAACAGAGCCCAACTAACAATTGCTACAATCACGAGTAGCAAGGGGCTGAACACGGAGACATAAAGAGGACCTTTGCGTTGAATACTCCATACGATGAGGCAAAAAGCAAGTGCAGAACACACAATTCCCTGAGATTACAAATAGATGGGTGCTTATAGAATAAATCACTGGGATCAGTGGGGCCTTGCAAAACAAGTACTATATTAATGTGAAGTATATACCGAGTAAAGAGCTGATACAAGCCGGATGGTGGCATTCAATTTCCATGCAGCCCGCTTGCGTTCAACTATCAGACCAATCACACTGCACATAATGCTGCTGATGAGACACATCAGTGTGGTACAGGTGTAGGGAGCTGGAAACTTCTTGCTCAATTTTGTCTGAAATTTATCGAACACTTTAAATACAGAACAGACAAATGAATGCATAGATTTCAAAATAAAGAGTACTAACTTGGATTATGACCCACGCTGCCCAAGAAATGGAACTAGCTATGATTGCAATGGAACCCAGAATCAAGTTTGATTTATTCCCAGAATTTTCTTCACTCATTTTCTCGGCGTACTTCCAGTGAATGCTAGAATTCGGTATTCCAAATGTTTTCCCATGATAAAATGACAGTACCATGGCTCCTCCAACACATATTATTGTTCCGAATACCTTGGCCTGTCCTGGTTTGGTCTTGATTGCCACATATTCTTGCCTAGCAAACATACAAAAATTCAAATGACTTACAGATCAAGTTACCTAAGATTTGCAATATTTAATGAATAAATGGGGCACATGACGCGACTAATTCATTACCTGAAAATGACTGCAAGGACAAAAGTGATTGCCGGTAGTATGTTTGTCAATGCACATCCGATTGTTGGAGTAGAATTTTCTAGCCCAACAAAGTAAAGCACCTGGTTTCCGGTCGCTCTTCAGGATTGAACTCAAGGTTAGTTACTTGGGAAACAATTTTGTACTCGTTAAATAGAGGGAATTAATTTGTATTCATAAAAATGAGTTGGAAAATTATCTCAGAGAACATAAAGAGCCTTATCACCTCAAATAGCTACTATAGTACAATAATCATAAGAAAAAAAAATACCTTAGTAACGGTTAAGAATTTAAAACGATAGTTAGGAATCTTCTATAAGTCATAAGTAACAAAATATCAAAATTGTTATACGATATGTACAAATTATGATATATTAGTAGAAAAGATGTTTAAAATGTTCAAAGTTTCACGAATCACTCTCTCTATATATATACACACGCACATCATAATTTTTATGTATAAGTTTGAGAACAGAACACTTACCCAGTAACAGAACATAAGAAAATCTGGAAAAGAATCGGCCATGTGATCTTGGGTCTTGTTTTCCTACAAAAAATATATAAAATTAATTGAGTCAAGCTTTTATGTTTAAAAATTAAAGAAAGTGTATTGTAAAGGCCACATCAGTCACTAATACAACAATTCTCGCATTGGCTAATAAGGTGTGTATTCTTACAAATAAGAAACTAATGAGCATCGATTTTTTGGATAAAACTACTTGTAATGGTTGTGCAAAGTCCTCCTTTAATGCAAATCTCCGTATTTTAAAAAATGACGGCACTTGCGTCTGAGAATGATTATGGTTACAACGGTTATTGATTTTTTGGTTATCAATCGCCAATTTGTATTACACTACTCAAAATTTTCACTAATTCACAGATGTATGATTTAACTCGAGGTTTTTAACATATATGAAACTGAGAAAGTGTAGCAAAAAGCTCATGAGAAACTTTGTGATCATTATAACATATATAACATTTGTACGATAGTCATACACTATTTCTCATTCATACTCAAAATGACAAATTTCAAAATAACAGTTTGTTTGAATTAAGAAAAAATAATTAAACCCAAATTAAACATCAAAAGCAAGTATTAGTAGTAGATAAATTCATTAATTTCTCTTTTTTTTAATCTTTTTTGGTAAGCAGCAATTAATGTTTATTTATGCATGTAAGTATCGCAAAGCACTAATAACAACTAGCTTTTGAATCTTTGACAATAAGGCACTAAAGCTGGCGCTTATAATGACAAACAAATATGCATGAAATGGCAAGCATGCAGTTGCCATTTGTAAAGTCAAATTGTGAATTGCATTCTTGCAAATTCAATGCCATCTGTTTTTCGTATGCTAGCTGGCTCAAAATTACAAAGACAAATGACTTGTCAGCCATGCATGAACCTCTCTATTTATTACAAATATGTATTTTTTATTATTTTCAAATTCAATGACCATTAATGAAACCAAATTTCAAATAGTTCAAAAGAAATTTTAATTTAGGTGATTCAAAATGCAACTCCACATTTTCTCCGAAAAGCAAGAAAATTAAGACCATAATGAAAACATGAGAGAGGGAATAGAGTAATACAAAATTATTAGTGATAAAAAAGGAAAAATAAAAAAGTAAATATATAAACCTCGATTTTGTTGCTCAAATTATGCGGGAACTGTCAAGCTATTGATTTGTTAATAATGGATCTAATTTACTGAAAAATGCAGAATTCTGTAATATGACATTTTCTTATGCTTTCTCAGGAACCAAACAGTAACAAGATTCTTCATTAACCCTTTTTTTTTCCTTGTTTTGGGGGAGTTGTACATTTTATGCAACAGATTTGAAACCCATCTCCATGCATGCATTCACTGTAAAGAAATTTGAAGAAATAATATAAACTTGTACTAATTAATTTGAAAATTAATTTACTCCATTTAGTGAAGTCTAATTAGCAAACAAGAAGGGGAAAAATATTGAAAACCTGCCCAAAATAACATTAAAAACAATAATAATGCATAAGCAAAGAAAAGGATGAGAAAAGTATTGTCTAATTTCTTTTAGAAAGAAAAAAAAATACCATTCAATGAAATAAGCAAAGGGGATGGTGGCCAAGGTTGCAAACATTTGCCGATAAGCAACAAGAACAAGAGGCTTCATGCCGGAATCCAAGGCCAATTTTGATGTAAAATTCATGCCTGCATAGCCAAGTTGCACTGTAACCATGGCCAAAAATGGCATCAAATCATCTAACATTCTCATTTTTCCCCCTCTCTCTTTTGTTCTCTTTTCTCAGCTACCTAGCTAGCTACAACACTAGCTATTTGAGGGTGTTTGGAGAGAGGGAAAGTTAAAGAGAGAAAAGGAAAATGTCGATGCTTGAGCTATATAAAGAGTTGGTCAGAACTTTTGCAACAGAAAATTTGGGAAAGTAAATCTCAAACACTCTACTTTTTATTCATGCAAAGGTTAGAAACCGTTCAAGATTTTTAATTTCTTTCAACACTTGGGCTTTTTTTGCATATATGGGACAAAGGTGTGGCAACAAGCCAATAGCTAGAACACTTCAATACATAAAGAAAAATGAATAAATAAATGAAAAGCTTTTTGCTTTCAGTTTTATCTTGGGGTTGTCAACTTTGGCTATGTACATATACTTCAAGCAACCAAATTGCATTAATTACTACAAGTCAGAAAAAACCAGAAACGATTTTCAGCTAAAAGATTTTACTAGTTATTACAGAAAAATTTACTACCCCTTTTGTCTTTCTCCTTTGATTTGACCTTTGATTTGAGGACAAGCCATTGAGAAAAGTAATTGTAATATATATAGGAAGATTAAAATTCATTTAAGTATGTTTACTAATAATTCTCAAATATTTGTGTTGAGCCCATAGAATTCTCACACAGCTGAATTCTGTGGATGTGATTGTCGCAAGTCACTTTTAATACACAGGAAAAATAATCACTGTGATCTGCAATTAAATTCAGAGGTTTATGGTTGTCTCATAATCAATCATAAATTTGTTAGACTTTACGCAGATAGATTTCTTATGGTGTAGTTTAAATATACTGGCAGAGGCTGTATTTGCCTATATACAGTCATTTTTTTTTTTTGGTTTTATATTTCATTAACAACAAATGATCAATTATATTTTGGTAAAAGTTCATATATGGTAGGAGAATCATGATTCTTAGCCGATATGTTTCGCTTATATTCTATCTTTTTTTTTTTTTTGTGCTCCTTATATATACCTGTGGATATTCTATCCATTTAACTAATTACTATACATTTTACACACATATATACTCGAAATTAAGTTTTTTGTTTTTCAAAAGAGGAAGAGGGCATTTTTTTTTAATTTTTTTGGGTCAAACATGAAATACTTTCTTAAAGCAATATATATATATATATATATATAGATATATATAATTGAATATATGCTATACCACTTAAAAAAATCCTAAAGCAATTGTTTTTGGTCAATATGTTCTAAGGTTTTTATTTCCACTAGTTTGGATTTTTCTAATTTTTGGGTATTTGAGGATTCAACTAATGTTATCTGCAAAAATAAGATATTTGGGTTATTTTATGTGGCACTTTGCTTACATTTTCTTCTTATTCCTTTTTTTTTTAATTTTGGGGAAAGAAATAGGATTGATTTATTAAACTTCACTAGTTTGGATTTTTCTAATTTTTAGATAATTGATGTTCATTTGCACTGCGCAAATTAAGTATTTAATTTAAAGCTTTCTAAAATTTAGAATTTCTTTTTAATCAGTCCGATCGCACAAGTTGTTTCCCCACTTACAAAAAAAAATTAAGTGCTTTACAAGTGTCATTTACAGAATATCTTGTTTCATGAATTCATATGAAGAGAACTTCCCAATATTATCAAGTTTAAAATAAATATGTAATTAAACTCAATTAATTATATGTTACTATTATTGTTAGTTATGAAACATTTAGTAATAAAATGATTTGCAAAAGTTTGTAGAATATAGGACACTAAATCAAAACACTCAAAATATTCTTAAAACGCACTAAATTATTCTTATTTAATAAATGCATTATTATTGTTTCATAAATGATTATCCCACTATTAAACCCCACTTGGAAACACTCTAAGTCAAATTTTTTTTTTTGAAAAAAAGTTTGTTAGGGAGGTAAAAAAGGGTGTTTTGGCAACCTCGAATCAATTTGCAAAACTCATCTCGAGGCCATTTTATGATTAGGGATGGCAAAAATCCCCACGGGGACGGGTACCCTCGGGGATTTTCCCCATTCGGGGAGGGTATGGGGATAATTTCATACCCAATTTCTTATTCGGGGAGGGGACGGGGAAATTTTTTTACCCAATTTCTTATTCGGGGAGGGGACGGGGATGAGATGGAATCCCCATCCCCTACCCATTTCCCCATTTTAATTTTTAATTTAATTTTAATTTTTTAAAATTATTAGTAAATAAATTATAAAATTTAAATTATAAAATTATAAATATTGGTAAAAATAAAAAATATCAAAATATTTATATTATTAAACTTTTAGGCCTAATTAGCTAATTAAAGTTCTAAATTTTTATTTAGGACATTAAAAAGACCGAGTAGATTCTATTAGCCAAACATTTTTTTTTAATTTTGATATTCTTTAAATATTTTAAACTTAAATCTATTTTTTATTTAATTTTAGATGTTATAATTGTCCACAACGAATCACAATTTTAATATCTAATCTAATCTAATCTAATATTTACTTTTAATTTGCTCCGATTTAACTATTGTGTTGTAAAGGGAATAATTCACATTTATAAAGTGCCCACGCCACCATTGAAAAAGTTAATTTTGAATCTAAATTCGATTTTATTTGTAACAATTTTGTATTAGACTATTAATTTGTTCATGATAGTTTGTAAAATAAGTTTGTATCCCTTGCATGTTGCGTTACTTACTAATTTAATGTATGTGACTTTTGTAATAAATATTAATGTAAGATATATTTCGAACTTTATTTTTATTTGAATTTTTTATTTTAATATGATTAACTCAAAATAAAAAAAAATGTATTAGTTATTCGGGGATCGGGGACCCTCGGGGATCCCCTGTTATTATTCGGGGAGGGGATGGGGATTCTCTCAAGTAATTCTGACGGGGACGGGGAGGGGATGGGGACATACGCAAAATATCGGGGATGGGTACGGGGAGATCGGTCCCCTCCCCTCCCCTCCCCATTGCCATCCCTATTTATGATATATAGTAGTTTTCAATCTTGATTCATTAACTTTCTCAACAACAGAAACTATGAGATTAGTGCTTGGAGAATAAAAACGAGGACCACAATCAAGTATTTTGCTCATTTTAAAAACCTAACGAGCTCTCCTTATATTAAAAAATATCCAGACTTACCATTGAAGATTTTCTTCATGATGAGCAAAAAAACCTTCACAGGAGTAGAAAATCCATGTGGAGGTTTTCTACTAAGTCACAGCTGATAATTCACAAGGAGGTTCTTTGCCAAATAGTTAGGGAGTATAATATTAAATCTTAACCACCGGATTTAGGAGATTTGAAAATCAAATTCCACAATGATTAGGGTTCTAATCCCTATAAAAGTAAGTACGCTCATCTACTCTTTACAAAATCAAACATCCATTATTTATTCTATGTTTTATTTATTTTTTTAGATGAAAACTAGAAACTAACTTGAATATCAGAGGATTAATGTTGGCAAAACTCAAAGAAATTCAATCTCTTTCTTCCAAAGGGCTCTCTTTCTCTGAAACAGAAGCCATGAATGAAAGGCGTATGAGTCTTTATGACTCTTTATGTCACCCAAATCTTGGGTGTTCACTTAAATTACTAAGTTCTTAAATAGACAAGTCTTCTTTTTAAGTGTGGTTAGTGGGATAGTTATTTCTTCTGAGGAAGGTGGTTAATCCAACATGAATATGGAAGAACTTATTTGGAAATGTCAAGCTATAATGCTAAAAGAAGAAGAAGAAGACACGGTAACAGTGATTGACAAGATGAGGGCTAAAGGAGTAAAGATTACGACAAATTATTTAGTGGGTAAAATACTTCTAACAAGAGGAGTAAACTTGGAGGGTCTGATATCTACCATAAGACAAGTGTGGAGGTCCATTAAAGAGGCGAAAATAGAGAGCATGGGAAGCAATGTGTTCTTATTCAAGTTCGATACAGAAGAAGATAAGAGAAGGGTGTTAACGAGAGGCCCTTGGCATTTTGACAGAGCGCTGATAGTTTTGTCGGAGCCAAGTGGAATAGGAGATATCCAAAAGCAATCGTTCACCCATGCAACATTATGGGTACAATTCCATAATGTGCCTATAATGTGCATGCATAAGGAAGCCATTCAAGAGCTGGGGGAGAAAGTAGGCACAGTGGAGGAGGTGGATACAGATGAAGATGGAGAATTTATTACAGCATTTGCTAGAGCTCGAATCTCTATAGACATTACTCGCCCGCTAAGGAAAATCATATTTCTCAAACTAGAAGAAGAAATGAAGATTCCAATAGCAGTTTTATATGAAAAATTACCGAATTTCTGCTTTTACTGTGGGATGTTAGGCATCAATACAGAGAATACTTGAAGTATAAAGGACAACCAAAAGAAAAGCTTGCTTTTGGTGACTAGATGAACGCAATCACTCTTGCAGAAAGAGCGAGGCAAAACAAAGCCAAAAACAGAGAAAAAGGGAATCAAGTGCATAATCAGGCCAACACAATCTTCTCCACCACAACACACCAAACCCAATACAACTTGCAACAAAACTCGGATGAAGAAAACATGTCAGAGTTGAACCGACTTAAGCAAAATGAAGAAATCAGCCCAATAATATTAAGCAACGTGGTGGGGGTATATGAGATCTCATTAATGCAAAGGGAGGGAGATTTGCAACAACAGACAACCGGCGACATGGATAAGATTGATATAGTTGGTCTAGAGACACTCATGGGCATAGAAGCGAGAATTGAAAATGGAAAAGAGAGGGAAAAATAAAATGAAGGGGAACCGAATAAGGTGGGTTTAATGGGCCTAAACCAACCAAAGCAAGAAATCTTTCCAGGCCATTTTGATGCAAAAGAAATGGATAATAGGACTAACCAAAACAGGAAAAGGACAAAAGGCAAAAAATGAAAGCTACAAGCAAAAACCATGAGAGTTAAGACAGGGAGCGTGATGGGCTAACTGGAAATAAAATGTTAGGTGGTGAAATTAGATATAAGAGCCTAGAGAAAAAGAAAATAAAAGGGATGAGCCCAATAAATGTTTGATTTGGCATTCACAAATTAGCTCCCTTCAAACCGAGCTTAAGCTGGACGGAAAAGCAACAGAAGAGGTAATAATGGAGAACTCAGGGGAAATGTAGGAGGAAATATTGGCTGAGGCTGGTGACCAACCCCGCCAACAGCCATGAAAGAATTAAGTTGGAACGTTCGGGGTTTGGCGAATCCTTGGACGCTCCTAGAATTGAGAAAAATTCTTTAAATGCACAGGCCCCAAATTTTGTTCTTGAGTGAGACAAAGTTAAGGTCTGGACAAATTTAAAAAGAATACAGAAATCTACATTTTGAAAATGGCTTTGGGATTCGAAGAAATGGAATGAGTGGAGGAGTAGCTCTTTTTTGGGATGCTGATGTGCAATTAGAAATCATGTGTTACAGTAGTCATCATATAGACACGATGGTTAAAAATGGAAGTGGCTAGAAATAGAAGTGCAAGGGGTCTATGGACACTATGACATGAAGAAAAAAAAGTGTACATGGATGTTGCTTAGAAGATTGGCTGGGCTGTTCTCTTATCCTTAGCTGTGCTTTGGCGATTTCAATGAAATCCTATATATTCAGGAAAAATCGAGTGGAAAAAATAGAAATGTGAGTATGTGGCATATTTCAGAAAGGCTATAGATGATTGCAATTTGGTGGATGCAGGCTACACGGGTTACCTTTTTACCTGGTCGAATAGAAAGTTTGGACCGCACTTCATTGAAGAAAGATTAGATAGGTTCTTTTACAACAAATATTTAGGGAATAATTTCTATGATTCAGCAGTAAATAATTTGATAACATGGGCCTCGAATCATTCTTCAGTCCTTATGAAAGTAAAAGAGAAGAGTGCAGTGCCGAGATATGTAAATAAAACCTTCTCATGAGTGCATTATGAAGATATGTGGAGTGCTTATGATGCATGCAAGGATATAGTGAGGCAAGAATGAGCGAGTTACTAAGAGTGGAAAGTTGGAAATCCGGTTCAAATTTTTCATAAAACAACCAAGAGCTCATTGGCTGCTTTAAAGCTTTGGAGCAAGGAGGCCTTTGGGGGCAGACAAAAAGAAAGGGAAAAGTTGATGAAGTAGCAAAAGGAGATTAAGCAGAATTATAAGCATTATGAAGGTGGGGAGGAGAGAACAAGAATAGAACAAAAGCTTAACAATTTACTCATTGACGAGGAGATGTATTGGAAGCAACGATCGAGAGCCGATTGGATTAGAGAAGGGGAAAAAACACCAAGTTCTTCCACTCCAAAGCAACAGCCAGGAAAAAGAAGAATAAGATCTGAGGTATCGTGAATAGCCAGGGGCGAGTGGACTGAAAAGAAAGATGATGTTAAAAAGGAGTTCTGCGAGTATTTTCAAGAGTTGTTCACATTTATAAACCCAACCCAAGCTCAGATGGATACTGCCCTTGAAGGAATGATACTGAAGGTGACAAAGGAGATGAATGATATATTAGCTAAACCTTTCACAGCCGAAGATATTTTGGAAGCTTTAACATATATGTGCCCAACAAAAGTACCTGGACCAGATGGATTACCAGTTGTTTTCTTCCAAACGCACTAGTAATCAGTGAAAGAATGGGTGCTTTCAACATGTCTCCAGATTCTCAACAGCCACAATACCATATGCTCTTTGAATCATACTTAAATTGCCTTAATACCGAAGCTGGCTAAGCCTAAGAAAGTCATAGATTATAGACTTATCACCCTTTGTAACGTAATTTATTGAATTATCACTAAGGCAATTGCAAATAGATTAAAGTCAATCCTTGCTCAAATCATTGCCCCCACTTAGAGTGCATTCATACCCAATTGGCTTATCACAGGCAATATCATAATTGGGTATGAATGCCTCCACACAATTAGGCTTAGTAAAGGCAAGAAAAATGGTAAAATATCTTTAAAGTTAGATACAAGTAAGGCATATGATAGAGTTGAATGGGGATTTTTAAAGGCAACAATGAAAAGGTTAGGATTTTTTGATAGGTGGATATAATTAATTCTAAATTACATCACTACTACATCTTTTTCTGTGCTTATTAATGGAACTACAAATGGATTAATCCAACCTCAAAAAGGGCTACGACAGGGCTGCGCTTTATCCCCTTATCTTTTCATCATATGTGCAAAAGCCTTCTCTAATATGTTGTTGCAGGTAGAAAAAAGAAAGTTAATCTAAGGCTTAAAGTTCAACAAAAAAGTAATCATTTCTCACTTATTATTTGCGAACTACAATTTGATTTTTGCAATCATTTCTCACTTATTATTTGCGGACTACAATTTGATTTTTGCAAAGGCATCAGTTGAAAGTTGCAAGCATCGTAAAGCCATCTTTGAATGATATGTTTCAACATCAAGACAAGTTTTCATCTATGACAAGTCCTCAATGTTCTTTAGCAACAAGATTCTAGAAAGACAAGTAGCTGCCATTACAGATATTTTCTAGCTCAAAGTGGTGTCTAGACACGAGTAGTATCTTGGTCTTCCTTCTATGGTGGGGAGGAAAAAATAGACTTCTTTCATGAAGTGAAGCTTAGAGTAGTAAACAAAATTTTGAAGTGGCAGCATAGGCTTTAGTCTAGTAGAGGCAATGAGGTGCTCATAAAGGCAGTGGCACAAGCTATCCCAGTTTATGCCATTAGTGTGTTTAGGATTCCCGCAGGTTTGTGTGATGATATTCAGAGGGCAGTGCCCAAATTTTGGTGGGGCTCCAAAGAAGACAGGAGAGGTATCTATTGGGCAAGATGGGAGAAGCTAAGCTTTGCAAAAAGCAGAGGGGGCTTAGGATTTAGAAACCTCACCAGCTTTAATTAAGCTCTGGTTGTTAAGCAAGGATGGTGACTGCTGTAGTATCCAAACTCACTAGTAGCCAATGTTATGCAAGCAAGATATTATAAGCAATCTGAGTTTCTCCACACCAAGGTTGGTTGCAACCCTTCTTTCATATGAAGACACATATTATGCGGGAGACAGATTCTACAAAAAGGAATTAGGTGGAGAATTGGAAATGGAGATAGAGTGTAGATTTTTAAAGACAACTGGATTCTTAGGCCAGTGACTTTTAAACCAATCTTCCCATCAAGTTTACACAAATATGCTAGAGTGGCTGAAATGATTGGCTCAGAGAATCAATGAGAGGAAGGCTTGATCTGTCAAAATTTCAGGGAAGAGGATGCAAAAGCAATTATTAAAATTTTATTGCCAAGGGAAGCTAAAGATGATGAAGTGTTGTGGCATTTTGACAAAAAAGGGCAATAGTCGATTAAAAGTGGTTATCAAATTGCCTTTCAATTAAAGTATCCTAACACTCCAAGTTGCTCAGGTAATGTTTCGAAATGTTGAAAGGACTTATGGACCCTAAAGTTGCAGGAGAAAATTAAAATTTTTATGTAGAGAGTTGTCAGAAATCTTCTCCCCATTGCAGAGAACCTGTGGATAAAAAAGATCCCGCCATCCCCAATCTACCGAATATGCAATAAGGATGTGGAAACCATAGCTCACTCACTGTTACATTGCAAAAATGCCCAAAAGATTTGGAGACAAGCCTCTTTCACAATAGAGCTTCATGGCGGCATAAGTTAGGATATTTTGAATATGATGCAGGATTTGTATAAGAAGCTTTCCAAATCTCAGATTGAGCTATTAATAGCTTATTGATAGGCTGCCTGGAATGCAAGAAACAAGAAGATTTTTGAAGGCAAAAAGGTGAACTCTTTGGTGTTTGCAGCCAAAGCAGAAGCTGTTGTAGGAGCCTTTAAGAGAGTGAGAGATGATGGTGACACTGCCCTTAAGTCAAAGTCTAAGCAAGTTAAAAAACGGTGGGGACCTCCTCCTAGTGGAACTTATAAGATAAATGTTGATGCAACCATTCATGAAGAATCGCAAACAGTCGGATTGAGAGTTGTGGTCAGAGAAGTTAATGGCAAAATAGTAATGGCAGTTCTCAAAACTATGCCTTTCAGAGGAGAAGCAAGATACTCAAAAGCCGAAGCAGTAGAATGGGTGTTCAGATTGCAGCAAAAGCAAAAATGCACTCGATAATTGTAGAATCA
>NW_006262139.1:59854-71468 GCF_000493195.1 Citrus x clementina
GTAATTTCATAGATCCAAAGCAAATGTAAGTAGTAAAATTTTGTAAGGATTAAGCACATTCTAGAACATGTAACTTAGAGGCTCATCATTTGGCAAAGTTTGCCATAGATTTTAAGCAGACAGTTATATGGGAAAATGAAATCCCGCAGGCCATTATAAATGTATTCAGAAAGTTGAAGCAATGAAAGTGTTACTTTCCCTTTTCAAAAAAAAAAAAAAAAGATGTTAGCAAAACTCCCAACTATCGTATTTGTGATTTTTTTGGCATTGAAATTATATTTTGCTATGTGTATAATCTGCTACATTTTTTTTTAAGAGTGAAGCTATCGACACCTCTTCATTATCATTATAAACCCTTCTTCAAATAAAATTACATTTAAGGACAAATAAGAATTAAGTACACGTACATTTTTTTCCAACAAATTAATTTATTTAGTAACTGATCCTTTTTTCTTTTTAATTTTCTACCTATCCCTTCCTATGTAACTAAAATAAATTGTATAAATTTGGAATAATCTATTATTCCTTTCATATTTCTTATTGATTAAATATTTATGACTTATGATTGTTTCAAATTATAACTTAAAATATGTGTAATTTAAGCCAATGATTAATATTCAAAAATTCATCACTTAGAAAACTTTTTAATTCATATGTACTTTAATAATAAGATTGCAAAAGAAATGAAAAACAACAAAATACTAATTTGATTTTTGGAAATAAAAATTAGAAGTGTACTTGAAAATAAAAAAGGACATTTTTGGATATAATATAAATATAACTGAAAAAGAGATTTCATGAGAAAATTAGGAAGTTGCTAATAGTCTAATTAAAAAAAGAGTTAAGAGAGTGAGTAAAGTCAGAATTCATTTTTAACTCCTTATTTTGCCAATATTCGAACTTAGGTAACCAGCTAAATAAAGTTGTTTAAAAAGTGCTCGGCTATGCCCTTGGGGCCATCCACTCGAGATAGTGGTTTGGGGAGTTCTTAGTGGGATTTTTAGTCCATTCTCTAGCAAAAAAAAGTTAATGTTGGTGTTGGGATTTGGAATTTAGCGTAGACCAAATTTAGGCTTCAACAAATTATTGGAAAAATAATTAGCCTACACAGAATCTAATGGTGAAGTGAATGTCATTTCTCAAATAATAAAGATATTTTTATTAATGCTAATTAATTTGACTGGTAAAAGTTTTTATAAAATATAAGAGATTCAGAGACTGAACTACACTCACAAATACACTCACATGTGTAAGGAGGAAATTGAACTATTAAGGAATAAAAAAATAAAAATTTTCATTAACTTCAAACTTGGTATATTACGAATGAATCTGCCATCATGCAATCATTAATGTTGACTCTTGGGTGCAAACTTTCTATTAGTTTACGATTCTTGTTGGTTCCCTCATACCGCAGCTCGTTGGTAGACAAATTCTATGCAAATTGAACATGAAAATTCTACAAGACTAGAAATGAATTAAGAATGTGACATTAAATATATTCCAAAATTCATGAAGAGTGATTCATCAATAATAAATTTTCACAAATTATAAAAGCATATTGATAAAAAAAAAAAGGATTTAAAAACTATTTAAAATCTGAGCTCGAAAAGATGTCGGGCTGGGCTGGGCTGGGCCTGCCCAGTCAATGAAAAACCCAGGCTTTTATTCTTAAAGTTTTAACACCCATAAAATTTTCGTATAAAACCCCTAACCTAAAGAATCCTTATTAAAAATTTACAAAGTTATAATAAATTTTAATAATACCACAATAATTCCAAGTGTGATTAATAATACAACAAAAAATTATTATTGTGTGAGAAAATAGAAATGGAAGGGAAGAAAAAACAAAGAAAAAGAGGAGAGAATTGTGGAAAGCATATGGGCTTATTTAAAAGGAAATTATGCGTGGATTATATACTTTTGTCCATTTATTGTAATTTCTATTAAGGTTAAAGTTATAAACTCCACATTTGTTCTAACTGTTTGATTAAAATTTAAGTAAATAAAGTAAAATTTAGTTTTTCAATTAAAATCAACATATAGCAAAAATCAAAAAAAGAAATTATTTTTCAGAATTTTTAACATCTTATTTTTTAATTGAAATTTATTAACATCTAATATAAAATTAATTCATTATCTTTTTGAGCTAATGCTTCAGTATTCTAAATCAAAAGAAACTTGTATATGAACAATAGAAAAGCATATATATATATATATATATATATATATATATATATTGTCTTATCAATTTACAAAATTTTTAACAAATAAAATAAAATAAAAGCAGCATATATGTAATATTTGGTTGTATAAAATAACAACAGTTCACTCTTATTCTCACTCTCATGGCTTCGCATCACCACCGCCTTCACTTTTCACAACTCCTCTTCATTTCTTCATTCTTATTTTTCGGCCTCTGCGTTTGTTTTCTTGCAAGCCCAGTTGCCGCTCAGTGCAAGAACCCGCCGGTGATCTTCAACTTCGGCGATTCCAACTCCGACACCGGCGGACTCTTTGCCGGACTCGGCTTCCCCGTCGATCTTCCCAATGGCAGAACCTTTTTCGGTAGATCAACCGGTCGTTTGTCCGATGGACGCCTCCTGATCGACTTCCTCTGTAAGTGGGCCTCCACAGATTACTCATTTCGGCTTATTATTTATTAACGTGCATATATAACCATACTTAAGGTTATTAAGAAAAATAACCAACTTTTGTATTAGAATATTATTATTTTATCACTTAATATTTATTGATATATTATTTTATTAGTAAAATTTTTGACAATTATTTTTTATTACTTAATATATTATTTTTAATTATTTCACCACCAAATTATCAAAATTAACCGATTTTTTAACTGAAATTATAGAAAAAGTCTATTTTATCTCTAAATTGTTTAAGTATAATTTAACACTCTAAATTTAAAAAATACAAAACTAATTATATATAAAGAAATGATTCATTTAATTAATTATTTTATATATCTAAAATAATTAATCGATAAAATGGTAAACATTTTACTTGGTAAAATTTTTAAAGTACCTAATATACTGAAATTCTTAAAATATTTATGTGACATTAACAATTTGTTAACGGGAGTTACCATTTTAAAGATGAAATAATAAAATATCAGATAATTTTAATGATAAAAATGATATGAGAGAAAATATTAAATGATAAAATAATAATATATTTTTTTTAGTAAAAAAATATGTTTTTTTTTTTGGGATTTATAAAATATGATGTTTTTTTCTAAAGCTCTAACCAAATTCACGTTCATCTTGTGTTGCGCACGTGTCAAGTATATTTAAAACGTTTCGTTTTGGGGGAAATAAGTGAGCTGGTTGGGGGCCGGTCCATTTTGTTTTTATGAGATTTGTTCTCGTCTCCCTCTATTTAAAAGGACACTGAGATCAAACCAGTGATCGTGGGCCCCGTTATCATTTTTTGTGTCTCTTGTTATGAATTATGATAAATAAATTATTGGGCAAAAAATTAACCCCACTTACATTGTCTAATATATTAAAAACAATTTAATTCATCCCAATAAAAAAATTGATCATTTTTCTTAAAGGATGCAAATACCTTTTACTCCTCTCTTGGACCGAGGTGAAGTGATTTTTGACCTAATATTTAGTAGAGCTATGTGTACCTTCCCCGTAAGTTAATTATTTTTAATTCTCTCTCCTCATCTCTGACATTAACCCCTTCATTTTTCCTTTATTTTTTGACCTAATATAAAAAAAATTTGAAGTTTTTAAAAGTAAATAAGATGATTTGAAGATAATCAATTTACAGTGAGAGTAATTCAAAATTTATTTTTAGCGAAATAGTCAATTAAACTCTTTATAAGAACATATACGACATGACTTTTTTTTAAGTCAAAGCTTGGGAATTTGTCTCATAATTTCACGACACAAAGGGATACCATGAACCAAAAAAGAAAGAGTCTGTGTAACCTATATGTGAAGTGGGAGAATCTCCATAACTTTTAAATTAAAATAATTACATTTGAAGTGTAATGCTTTTAAGCAACAATCCTCGGAAATTCAACCTGAATGATCTAGTTTTTAATTATATAAGAGACATGAAATCTCTGTTTTTTTTTAATTAATGTGATCAAATTTCAAGTACCCATGAATTTTCTGACATATGACTAGCACTGGGTCCAAATTTTACATTATTTTATTTATTTATTCTTGTGCAGGCCAAAGTTTGAATGCGAGTCTCCTAAGCCCATACATGGACTCACTGTCAGAATCAAAGTTCAATAATGGTGCAAATTTTGCTGTTGTGGGATCCTCTACCCTCCCAAAATATGTTCCGTTTTCTTTGAATATTCAAGTTATGCAGTTCCTTCATTTCAAGGATGTAAAGCAATTAGCTCGGCAAGACATGTTGAGTGTGCTGCAGGATTTAACTGTGAAGAGAAAAAAGAATGAGCTGGAGCTTGTTGTTGCGGTGTGCTGGGCCATCTGGTACTCTAGGAATCGTTTGGTGTTTGAAGGAAAGGATGAAGATCCAAAAAATTCAGTGGCCAGAGCAATTGCTATGGTGGAATCATACAGGCGAATAAAAGTTCCAAATGAACAAAATTCTCCAGGCCATAGTAGAATCAGTCAACTAGAATGGGCAAATCCTCCAAAGGGGTGTTATAAAGTCAACGTTGATGCTGCAATCAATGTTTCAAACCAAAAGGCAGGGTTGGGGGTAGTCATTAGAAACTCTGTGGGTAAGGTTGTTGCTGCAGCAGTCCAAGGAACTCCATATAGGGGAGATGTGGCGTGTATGGAGGCTGAAGCTGTTCTGTTTGGTATTCAGAGTGCCCAACAAGCAGCTGTTTTCCCAATAATTATTGAGTCCGATTCAAAGGAAGTGGTGGACCTATCTTTAAAGAAAAAGATCAGCAAGACTGAAATTGAGTGGAAAATTGCAGAAATCCAAGCAAATCTGGAAAATCAGAATGTGTCCTCGCTGTCATATGTCCCTAGAAGCTGTAACTCTATTGCTCATTCTATTGCAAAGATAGCTCTAGGTTTTGAAAGTCAAGTCTTTTGGCTGGAAAACTTTCCAGAACATATCAGATGTACTCTTGCTAAGTTCATCATTTGAAAAGCTTTACTTTTCTCATCAAAAAAAAAAAAAAAGGCCCGCACCCTTGAGCTTGTTACCGCTGGTAAAATTGGTAAGAACATTATGTTGATAACATGAAACATACATAAAACTTGTTGCTACTAACCACACTTGTGATATAAGTAGTAGTCTGTACCATAGTTAGTCCTGCCGGCAGAGTTATGGTGTGCCGGCCTGTGCCACGTATACATATGTTTATTGCATCAGGCGAAACACGATGGACAATTAAATTTCTTAAATGGTTGTAAAACTTGCTACAGATGGCTACTGCACTAGTTGTCTTGGGATTTAAACTATGGAAAAAATATCATGTTGTTGTATTCGGCTTCGAAAAAAAAAAAAAAAAAAAAGATCGTATCACTTGCGGACATACGCACTAACTTGTGAAAGTATCCATGCGATATGTGAATGAAATGATTATTTCCTTTTTTTTTTCAGGTTCAGGAAATTTTATCAACGATGAAGGTTTCCGGAATGCTCTTTACATGATTGATATTGGGCAAAATGACCTTGCTGATTCATTCTCAAAGAATCTAACATACGTTGAAGTTATAAAAAGAATTCCATCTGTGATTACTGAAATAAAGAATGCTGTAAAGGTGAGTAAGATATTTGATATCTAAATAATTTGTATAGAGAATGCATATGATGATCTAATTGTGAGCTAGGAAATTCAAGCCTTATCATAACAAATCTCCTGTTATATATTATATTTATGATATGCAGACTTTGTATGATCATGGGGGCAGGAAATTTTGGATACACAACACAGGGCCACTGGGCTGTTTGCCTCAAAAACTTTCATTAATTCAGCTTCTTCAGAAGAAAGATTTGGATACGTATGGATGCATTTCAAGTTACAATGCTGCAGCAAGATTGTTCAATGAAGCACTGCTCCATTTCTGTCAACAGATGAAATCTGAATTGGAGGATGCTACTATAGTCCACGTAGATATATTTTCCGTCAAATATGATCTCATTGCCAACTCCACCAAATACGGTAATGCTCCTTTCAATTTTCCAGATTTCCTAATGCTCTTTATTATATACAATCCTAGCTGGTTTATATCTGATCAAATGATTGTTTATTATTGTTTTCAAAACTTTTCTGCATATAAACGAGGAAAGCAAATATATTTACATTATAGGGAGAAAAATCATTTCATAAACTTAAATTACATGCTGGATTTTCCTTTGTTGAACTGCAATTGTACCTGATAATGGATTGAAACCGCAGAGTCCTCTCTGGAAGGCTCCGTTCAAAATTGTTCTAATCTCCTATTCATATATTCAGTGGCGAAGCTAACATCATTTTTCTGGGTGGGCTATATTTTTTTAAAAAATGAAATTTACTTCTCAAAAAATTTGTTTTATACAAACGAAATTAAGCACACTACATAAGCAAAAATCTAACCATAAAACTACAGAAATATAATGTAAATAAGAAAAATATTATCAAATATTAGATTTGTTTGTTTTTACTTTTTATAAATATTAATAAAGTAAATTTATAAATTGTAATTATTTTTTTTTTAAAAGCTAACCCCGGCTGCAGCCCGGGTTAGCCCACATTTAGCTTTGCCTCTGCATATATTTCATCATCAACCTTTTAGAAAGCTCTTATATGCAACTTTTCAGAACATTTAGAGCACCTGATTAAACTTAGGCTGTTTTCATTATTGTCTTCAAAAGCACTTATCAATGCTCCTAGCAAATACTCTTGAGTCACAACTTTAATTCCAACCTGAAAAGCTTTGTAGAAAAGTCCAATTCAAAGCAATTTTGGTAGTGTCAATGCATATACCATAATATTATGCATTTACATAGTATCTTTGGAAGAGCATAATTTTTTCCTTAGGAATCAAGCTCAAAGATTAATCAATTGTGTGAATTTACAGGTTTCTCAAATCCATTAATGGCATGTTGCGGCTTTGGTGGGCCTCCATACAATTACAATATACAGGCGACATGTGGTCATCGGGGCTGTCCAGTTTGTGCCGATGGATCTAAATCGATAAGCTGGGATGGCATCCATTACACAGAAGCAGCAAACGCCATAATAGCTTCTAAAGTACTTTCCATGGCTTATTCTACTCCGCGTACTCCTTTCGATTTCTTTTGCCGTAGTTGATGATCATTCAGTAGATTAAGATTAGATATGCAGCGCAAGCTATGAATTTATATGCTCTTGTTGTATCAGTTGTTTGGTAATCTTGTTGATAGGAACATGGTGATTTTAGTGTAACGGAAGGTTTTGCTTAATGGCAGCTTAGGCAATATCGCGTTGTTAATGCTGGTTTTTTTTTTCAATTTGTTTTTTTTTTTTGTTAATTACTATTAATATTATTATTATTACTATTATATTTTATTCAAGCAATTTTGAAGGTACAAAATGTTATTATATATATACTTAGGGAACATGAATGAGCACTAATCCTCAAAATTTGAATCAATTTATTAATTTAATAGTACATAAAGTAAGTTGCAAACAATCAACATTTGACAATTGAAAAATTGTACTCTCCATTTTTTATGAGATCATTTAAGAAGTTTTAAAAGGAAAACTACTTTCAATTACTACACTTGATTTCTTTTTCCAATGTTGAACGTATCCGTTTATAATAATTAATACGTTTTGAGATTCTCAGGTTATCACTTAATTTTTGAAAATTTATTTTTTTTGTCATAAATAGAGGTGGCTAGTTTTTACGCATCCTATAAATTCGATAACAACGTGACATGAATAAATGAATTTGAATAGGTCAATATTCACGCAATTATTAATGGATCAAGTCGGGACTTAGTTTAGTGTTTCTAACATGATAATTTATTTATAACAAAATTAACGATTATTTATATTACTTTTATTTATTTTTTATTCTTATGTTATATTTGTCATATTTTAAAAATGATTTAAGTTATATTTAAATTATTGATTAAAGTTTAATCAAGTAGTTCTATAAAAATAGATAATAAAATATTATCACTTTTCAACCACTCTTCCATAATAGTTTGTACAGAATTTTTTGTTACTCTATTATTATTGTATTATATTAAATCATATTTAAAAGGTGATTTAAAAAATTATTAAAATTATGTTAAATATGTGACAGTTATGACAGGATAATAAATGAATCAGGTAAGTATTTGAGATTTTTGACCCAATTAATAAATTGGTTAGGCTCGGATTAACGACGTTGCCGTCTAATTAAATAAATTTATTGCCAAATTAACATCTTACTTAGATTATTTTAATTACTGGCCGTTAGATGGACAAAATCCATCGTGGCGTGGCATGATGTAACCCGTTCATCCCACAGAACCTTGTTCGACTCTCCGTCCTCGGCTTGGTGAACTCTCCTGTTCCCTCCGTGAATGAACTTATTCCCGCCAAGAATATCTAAAACCCCACCATTAAACCTTTTCTTCATTGAAAAAGGGGGATTTTTTTTTTTTAAAAAAAAAACAGAACCAATTGAAAAGATTGAAATTTTCCCGATAATTTTTCTGGTTATTTAAATTTCTTCATCATCAATGCAGTTTTTATTAAACCCATATAGAAAATATTGTACTAGGATTGCATTCTCTGCTAATTCTCAAATTTCTCGATTTGCCCGATCAGGCAAAATCGAGAATGCCCGCAAAGTGTTTGATGAATTGCGTGATAAGAATGTTGTTTCCTGGAACTCAATCATTGCTGGTTACTTCCAAAACAAGCAACCCATTAAAGGTCATCAACTGTTCGATAAAATGCCTCAGAGAAATATTATTTCATGGAATAATTTAGTTTCTGGGTATGTGAAATGTGGCATGGTTAGCGAAGCTAGGAAAGTGTTCGATGAAATGCCTGAGAGGAATGTTGTTTCATGGACGGCGATGGTTCGTGGTTATGTTGAAGAGGGCATGATTACAGAGGCCGAAACATTGTTTTGGCAAATGCCTGAGAAGAATGTGGTTTCTTGGACTGTGATGTTAGGTGGATTTATTCGAGATTCTCGGATTGATGACGCAAGGAGATTGTTTGATATGATGCCGGAGAAAGACGTTGTTGCTCAGACTAATATGGTACTTGGGTATTGTCAAGACGGACGTGTAGATGAAGGTAGAGAAATTTTTGATGAGATGCCAAAGAAGAATGTGATTTCTTGGACAACAATGATTAGTGGGTATGTGAATAATAATAGGATAGATGTTGCTAGGAAGCTTTTTGAAGTGATGCCGGAGAAAAATGAAGTGTCTTGGACAGCTATGTTAATGGGATATACACAATGTGGAAGGATACAAGATGCTTGGGAACTTTTTAAGGCAATGCCAATGAAATCAGTTGTTGCTAGTAATTCGATGATTCTTGGATTAGGACAGAATGGAGAGGTGCAGAAAGCAAGGGTGGTCTTTGATCAAATGAGGGAGAAGGACGATGCAACATGGAGTGGAATGATTAAGGTTTATGAGAGGAAAGGATATGAATTGGAAGTTATAGATTTGTTTACTCTGATGCAGAAGGAGGGAGTTAGGGTGAATTTCCCATCTTTGATTAGTGTTCTTTCTGTTTGTGCTAGTCTAGCGAGTCTTGATCATGGTAGACAGGTTCATTCTCAACTGGTGAGATGCCAGTTTGATGTTGATGTGTATGTTGCCTCAGTTTTGATCACAATGTACATAAAATGTGGTGAACTTGTGAAAGGAAAGCTAATCTTTGACAATTTTGCTTCCAAGGATATTGTGATGTGGAATTCTATTATCAGTGGTTATGCCCAGTACGGTTTGGGAGAGAAATCTTTAAAAGTCTTCCATGAGATGTTCTCTTCAGGTGTCATGCCAGATGACGTTACCCTTGTTGGAGTTCTTTCAGCTTGTAGCTACACTGGGAAAGTTAAAGAAGGGCGTGAAATTTTTGAGTCAATGAAGTCCAAATATCTAGTGGAACCAAAAACTGAACATTATGCCTGCATGGTTGATTTGCTTGGCCGAACAGGTCAAGTTGAAGATGCAATGAAGTTAATTGAAGCCATGCCATTTGAACCAGATGCAATTATTTGGGGCTCTTTATTAGGTGCATGCCGAACCCACATGAAGTTGGATTTAGCTGAAGTCGCTGCGAAGAAACTTCTGCAGCTTGAGCCCAAAAATGCTGGGCCTTACATCTTGCTATCAAATATTTATGCATCTCAAGGTAGATTTCATGATGTTGCCGAGCTGAGAAAAAACATGAGGAAAAGGAATGTGATAAAGCCGCCCGGTTGTAGCTGGATTGAAGTGGAGAAAAAAGTACATATGTTCACTGGCAGGGATTGTGTGAGCCATCCCGAGCATCCAATGATTATGAGAATGTTGGAGAAGATAGGTGGGTTGTTGAGAGAAGCTGGGTATTGTCCAGATAGCAGCTTTGTGCTGCATGACGTGGATGAGGAAGAAAAGGTGCATAGTTTGCGGTATCACAGTGAGAAACTGGCTGTGGCATATGGCCTTGTGAAGCTGCCTGAAGGGGTGCCCATTCGTGTCATGAAAAATCTTAGGGTTTGTGGAGATTGCCATTCTGCAATTAAATTAATATCAAAAGTTATGGGCAGGGAAATCATTTTGAGGGATGCTAATAGATTCCATCATTTCAAAGATGGGTTGTGTTCTTGCAGAGACTATTGGTGATTAATGGATCCAAGGGGATGGAGGATTTTGAGGCAGTGGTCGTGCTTACCTAGTCAGCATGGGTCCAATAGAATTTTGCACATAACTGCTGATGGCTGGGTACATTTTAGCTAACAGCCACAAAGCTTAGGATTCATAAATGATACATAATCCAGGAGGACGAAAAAGGAAACGACTGAAGATAATAATTTCGAGATGCCTATATACTGAAATTTATGATCACAAGGTGATGGATGTCCAATTCTTCTTCATCGCTTGTGCAGCATTTGTTCTAGGATGTCTGTAGAATTGTCCTCCAATATGCACAGAGGCTGAACTGTATGGTTTACAAGTTGAGAGAGCTCCTGTTTGTATGGTTTACGAGTTGAGAGAGCTCATGTTTGTTGTACCTATAAGTGTTCGACTCATGTACCAAACCATGACTACAAATTCCGCTGCAGTAGCAGTTTTTAACTGGATACCGAATCCTAATTTGCTTCCGTTTAGGTGCCATTCAGCTCAGAACTGACTTCCAGTCTGGTATGCATATTGGCAACAAACTAATGCCTTTTACCTTTCTGCAGGTGATGCCACATATTTTTTTCTAGAGTCTTGACACAAACACAACCTTCAATCCCATGTTGCTGGGAGATATGGCTAATGGTTTTCTTGCGCAAGCTACTTCAAGCAAAGTTCATCGATCAACCTGAATATTGTATTTTTCTGTTCGAAGTCCTAACATATATAGCTGCAATTGCTGTCAAGACTGAGTCAGTCTTCTTGTTGAATGGATAACTTATTCTTTTGCTTATAGGATGATAAACTTTTATCATTACCATTTGTACTAAACGAATGA
>NW_006262139.1:71568-164519 GCF_000493195.1 Citrus x clementina
ACAAAATTGCTTTCAAAATTGGTTTGATGTCTCCTATCATGACAACGATATTAGTAGTTTGTTAATTTCTTGCCTACGATTTTTTTCTCCTAATAAGTATGAACTTTGAAGCAAAAATACCTAATTTTCAACCCTCAGAAGAAACAAGCACCATCTCTTTGTCCATTTATTGCAGATTTTTCAAAGATGTTGCCCACTTCAATTCCTTCAGCTCAGCTATCAATTCACCTTTAAAGACAAATTTATTGTAACTTGTAAATTCTTGGAAATACTGGTATTGCATCCCTTTCACAGCTAATAATTTATACTTTTTTTATCTGAGTTATCATTACTTTTATTATGGTGGGTGCAACTTTCAAATGTTTATATTGTTTCCTGTTTGTGATCCCTTTTCCCACATTATCTTCCTGTTGCATATATGGCCAAAAACAGGCCATAATTTGCCAATGACAGGTTTGCATATGAAAACGATGGGCTCTAACTTTTATTTTATTTTTTTTCAAGAAACTTACAGCATTATTGATCAAGTAGCCTTTGGTCAAAAAACATCAACAATATACATGTATATTCAAACACACACACACAAACACACTCCGAGCTCTAAGGTATAGTAGTAAATTCCTTATTTTCTGAAACCTGTAGCTTGTATGTCAAAGTCAAAAACAAGAAAGATCTTATTGTTAAAATCCCATTTTTCTACTGATACACTCTCAAAGAAGAAACACGTCAGAAAACACAGCTTACACGCTCAGCCATTGAACATAAAGATAACTTTCAACTGCCCATTTTCTTTTGCTGCATGCAAAAACAAAAACTATTATTATCACAATAATATATAATACACTAATTCTTACAGTGAAAGCTTCAAGTCTAACTCGTTATTAGCTTCCTTCCTAGCTTCTGCTTTTTCTTTTTCTTCTTCATTTTCTTGGATTTTAGAGGAAGATCCTACTTGCTGATTTTCACCAAAAAAATTCTTGCTAGCATTAATATTATTGATATCACCTTCCGTGAAATCTTCTGGTTGAAAAGTTGGATTCCATGCTGCTGAAACCTTAGCTGCTTTTATTTCTTGCTCCATTTGTTTCTCTTTCTCTTCTTTTAACCCTTCGCTATTCCTTAAACGATCATGCATTTCTTTTGTGTTTCTGATCAAAGCAAAGAATTGCTCAACCTTCTCTTCTTCATTTTCTTGTTCCTGTAGTTCTTCGTTTTGCAGCTTCCTCTTGTTCTTTCTGTCAATAATATTGCCCTTGTTGTTGATATTCTCCATGGCCTCGCACAAAGAGAGAAAGTGAAAGACAATGAGCGAAAGCGAAAGCGGAAGAGAGAGAGAGAGTGAAGGAACAAAGAAAATGAAGTCTTTTAAAATGTTTTGATTGCTTGGTTGCTGAATGATATCACAAATATATTAATTATGGTCAAAACGCACATACAATGTGCTCAGGCAATAAATAGATATATCTAAATGCATATGAAATAATAACTCTTGACCCCTTGGGTTTTATCAAATAAAGACACAATTTCTGTCATTGCATTAAACAGTTACCTAACAAGTTTGAAATGACGGAAGCTGAGAAGCACTTCTTCATTTTATACTGATATTATAATTAGAGTTCTACTAATATTACATTAGACGATTAATAATATTTACAATCTCATAATTATTGGAACTAGGATTAGTACACATTAAATTTTATGAAATAAAATTTACATTTTTTTTATTCTTATTAATATTCAAAAAAATATTTATTTTATCTATTTTTGTAAGTGAGAGACTATCTTCACTTAATTAATCGAGGAAAAAACTAAGTCCTCATATTTTAACATGAAATTAGAATTGCTGCTCTCATAAATTTGAGTGGTGTAAAAACTTTTAATCATTTTATTATATGTACTCAACTAGCTCTAGGGAGTATTGAGGATGGATTTATTAACATCTAAGTAATATTTATTTCTTTTTCAAAAAATGAATAATAAGGGAATTTCAGTAATTATACATCTTGAAAATGCGTTTGATGACAGCAAATTAAACTACAAAATACAATATCAAACAAAATTAAAAGATTCTAGGTTTATGTGTGTGCCAAAATCTGAATATCGATTACAGATTTCTTTATGATGAATTGATAATGGCGATTGGTTGTTCCCATTTATAATTTTCTTGGGTGCCTGGCTTCCTTTTATAACTTGGAAGGATGCTTGTGGAGACCAAATATAACGAAGAAAAATAGTTGCTACAGGGGTAATATTAGTAGTAAGTAGGGTTTATTTATAAAAAAAACATAACTCTAAGGATTTTAACGGCGTGTATTTATAATTGGTTGCTATTAAACAAACGATGGGTGGAAATATGGCCACCAACCTTAAAGCGTGGCGATATTTCCCTCCTTAATTTTTTTTCTACCCAAAAAATCCACACCATTTCAAAACATAATTACAAGAAATTTAAACTATTTTTAAAATTTTCAAATAAAGAATAAACTTAGACCATTAATAAATTAAATCATTATTATTTTTTTGCGACTTAGGTCTCTTGACCATCATCTTTGAACACTAAGATTGTTTTAAGATAGGTTAGGACTATTTGAACCCATAAATTTCCTTTCTACAATTAATTAAGAATTTTATTATCTAATTACTTTTTTAAAAAATTACTTAATTAACCCTTTCTTCTCTTTCTCTTCTCAAATTTATAAATTCTCACCAATTCATTCACATATATTATTTTAGCTGCAAATAATTGGTATTGCTAACTAAAGGAAGCAACTCCCACCATTTATAAATGAAAATCAACAAAATTTTATCAGCCATGAAAGTTAATGAATACCAAAAAATTAATTTTTACCAAACATAAGAGCTAATGAATATAAAAAAGATTCTTATATATAGAAAGCATGAAATATATAGATTATGATATACTAAGATGAGCGAAAAAAAATAAAAAAGGAGGAAAATTAAATGTTTAGTTTGCAGAATATGAGAGTAGAGAGATAATATGTAATTGTAAAGTAGAGGGGAAAAAAAAGATATCAGTGAAGGATAACTTTGAGATTTTTAAATTTTACATTTTTAATAATTAATTTATTCTTTAAATAGGTGTAAAGAGAAATTTGGTGGGTTGAAATAGAATCACCCTTTAACATAAAATTAGTCTGACTATTTTAACTTTATAAAGTAAAAATACTAAAGTACGCATAAAATTATTTTTAACTTCATCAATTTTTTTGATATAAAATTCAATGTTTCCAAATAAATTCATCAGTAATCTATAGTTAATTAAAGAATTTCTTTGTAACATGTTATCTCATGAAATTTATCGACTATCAAATTAATACAGTTTAAAAACCTAAATAACTAAATTATTATGGCAAAGTGGCAAATTTTTTGGAGAATTTATTCTTTTAAAATTATAAGGTAAGAAAGTAAAATTAATTTTTTTTAAAAACTAGCCTTAGCAGTCAAAGATGGTCAAGCAACCTAAGTAAAAAAAAAAAAAGAGGATTTAAATAATTAAATGTACAATTTTTTTTCTATTTACAATTTTTTTTTTGAAATAATAAGAATTTTAGATATATTTTTTTTTCAGAGCTGGGTGTAAACAAATTGTGAGGAGAGAAGAATGGAGTCAAAAGTTGCTAATTAGAAACAGTGTTACTTGACTCATCTATTTTGTGTCATCACCTCGTGGATTTCCTTTTTTTTTTTAGGGAAAAAAATGTCACTGCTTCAAACGTGCAAATTTTACCAAAATGCCTTTTTGTTTAACTCGCCGCAGCTACCGGGTAATTTTAAAATACTGACCAACAATTTTTTATCGAAAGATTTATTAAATTATATATGTTAAAAAATGATTAATTATGACATTGATTTAAGTAATTATTTATTCTCAACTTTTAACAACTGCACTTGCATTTACCGAATTAAATTTAGTCATGCACATGTCTATGATTTATAAAGAATAATAATACTGTGAGTCTGTGACAAACTGAGTTGACAACTTATGTTATTAAATAGATTAATTGAAAAATGAAAGCAGTTATGAAAATAATTATATGAGCCTTATATTACTTTTATCATATCAATACATTTATGTTTCATAGTCTGTCAATTTTATTTGTACAAATGTTTGTGTGTTGTTCTACAAAATATAAAACATATTTAGAAATCATGATAGCTTAGCTTTGAATTTGAGATGACTTTATGAACTATATACAAAGAAATAGATTTCAGAGAATAATCACAAATTTTTTTTAAACAAAAAGAAAAATATAAGAGGGACTCTACTTTTACTTTAATATAATTTTAATATATATTATGTTCTAAGCCATTTTTTATTCTTTTAAATATCTTGTGTTTGGTCTAAATTAAAATTGATATTTGATTAAGATTAAATCATTTTAAATTTTCTCTTATATTAGAATAAATCATCAGCTCCTATTTAATAAAGAAAAGATCAAATATTGAGAAGATCTTGATCTTTCAATTTATCAACAGAGTAATATTGAGAGGTTGAATAAATAAAGGTCAAAATAAAAATAAAAGAGGGAGAGAGAGGAAGGGTTAAATGGTAATTAAAACCGAAGGCTAATTACTTTTTTTTTAAAAAAAATAAAGTGAGAAGCGGTTAGGTTAGGTGACCAAGAATAATTGTTTGCATCATGCCCATAACGTAATGCTTTACACCAAGTAAATGTGACGCCATGCGTGTGACATTTTGCTTTGTGTCTTTTATACATTCGTTGGAATCATTTTGGCCCATCAAGTCCACTTTTTTTTTTTAATTTTTAAATTTCTTTTCGGTATTTGTCTTATTTAATAAAAATGATAGCCGTCCATTGCAAAAAAGTTTCAAATTCGTTGTAATTTATTTCTTGAAGAATTGGGCATTTTGGATTCTAATTGGGATGGTTGAGAATTGAGATTGAGACTACGAACTTCGTTTTTGATTGTCAATTCAAAAGATATTTGATGTGACATTTCATCAATAATAATTTGCACTTTTAAAACTCTATTATATGGTTGAAAGATGGGATCGAATTGGACTAATTTTTAGAACTAATTTGGATTATATTAAATTATATAGTATTATTTTTTGTTTAATATAGTTTTGGGCTAAACTATGTTAAATTTAATTTAGTGAAGCTAAAATAACTATTTAAATAATTTATTATTTTCAAAGCATATTATTAGTTGTTAAATTTAACATTTAAACTTTTTGATATTATTGTAATTGAATAATTTTTTATCTTTAACATATTACAAACTAGTTAAAATAAATTTTTGAAAATTTTTTGATTTAATCTTAAATTTAAAAAAAATTAAGGTAAATTATTGAATAAATTTTTAATATTAGTAATGAATTTAGATTATAAGGTATCTAATCCTATCTAAATCCATGCAAATGGAGATTAATAATCCTATGAATGTTGGGGTAAAATTTGGACAAGTTTATTAATCCTGACAACGAACATGACTCTGGATTTGGCTCATATTTTTATCTTCCAAATTAGTCTAATCCTACCTTTTATTTGACATCTAAACATAGCCTTATTGGTTTATGTTGGAAGATATTTTTGTGTTGATATCAAAAAGTAGATTGACATAAAGAAGGATTCATATATAAAAATTTTGAAACTTTTGATTTTTTTTTTTTATAGAAAACAATAAGGATTACAATGTAATTAATTGAACTAGTAAAAGAAAGAAAAGAATAGATAACTAGCAGTGCACCACATACATATTTTTTTTATAAGGTGAGGCTAGATATTTGAACCCACTAAATTTCTCTCTAAACTTATTTTAAAAAATAAATTTATTATTAAAATTTAAAAATTAAAAATTAAAAATTACCCTTCACTAATCACTTTTTTTTCTCTATCTTACAATTGTATATTCTTTCTCTACTTTTACATTCGGCAAAGTAAATACTTAATTTTACTCTCTCTTGAATTCATTTTTTTCGACTTTCTTAGTACATGATGATCTATATTTTTTATTCTTTTATATATAAGAGTTTTTTTGTTCTTGATATTCATTAGCTTTTGTCTTTGGTAAAAATTAATTTCTTAATATTCAGTAACTTACAAGGTCAATAAAAATTTGTTAACATTTATTTTTAAATGGTAGTTTAGTTCCTCTTAGTGATACTGATTATTGCAACTAAAAGATATATATCTAAATAAATTAATGATAATTTGTGAAATTGAGAAGAGAAAGAAAAGAAACATTAATTAAATAATTGGTGCGTTCAAATAGTCCCACCATTTTTAATATGCATTAACTTTTAAGCGGCAATATCCAAACTTCTATTTCGCCAAAAATTTAAATTCAAATAATAAATTAAATAATTGTTTGAAAATTACTCGGTCCATGAGACACCGTCACAGCATATACTTGATGTTAGACTATTCTTGCATAAATTAATTAAAAGACAAATTGGCTCAAGCTGAAGTAATAATAGTGATAATGCTTATAAAAAAAAAAAATGAAAAGAAAAAAGGGTCAAGCCAGTGATATGATATGCCCATTTGCTCTTTGACGCAGCTAATGGTTGGACACTTGGACTGGACGTAGGTTCGAGAATTTGGGCTCAAAACGCAACAATTAATTAAGAGGTACTATTAACACCCCTCCAACTTCCTCTTTAAACCCTGCTTAATCTTGTTTACAATTTTACCCCTAACTAAACATTTGCCCTCCACACCCGCATCCAAATACAACGCAAGTGAAGACCGCCGGCGGTGCTGACGTAAACATTTAAAAAATGATTTTCTTGGATAGAAATAATTTTAAAGATGAAAACTATTTCATATGACTTATTGTAAATCTTTTAATGCTCACATGATTCGACCTACAGAGTTAGCTCCATTCGACTAATTAAACTTCAGATTCTTTATTTTTGGAGTTCAAAATTATGAGAAGTTGATCAAAAATAAATAAATTATGATAAAAATAAAAAAATTTCTATAATGTTGTATGAGGTTTTACAATATTGATAATGAGATTGTTATGCACTCTTAAATTTAAGTGCTCTAATCTCTATCATTCATTTAATATAGTGGATAAAAATTAATTTATTAAAGAATAACAGGCAAATTTCAGGTTGCAAGTAAATACAATTTTTTTTAAATTTTTAATTAATTAACAACTGAAAAATTCTATTATGTTGGAATAAAAATCCCACAATAAAAAATGGGATCATTGGATTTAAATATTAGAATCTTCACCCTTATTTTAATTTTAATGGATAAGCAATTATGTAAATAGTAATTTACAAGTTGTAGTATTTCTTCCCACTTTAAATTATTTTTAATATAATCAAATTCATAAATATTTTTAAATCACCCAAAAAAAGAAGAAATACAAATAATTTTGAAATTAAAATTATTGTGTACTATCTATAACTTTACAATTTTACAGGTAATGTTATTTTAATTGTACTTTATATAAAGATATTTTACAAGGTTTTAATAATAATTTATTGTATTAATTTAATTATAACCATTAAATAAACATTAATGATCATAGAAGGCATTGTCATAAATTATTTTATCTATGTTTTATTAATAATACTAGATGAGTCACAACAAATGAGAAATATTTTATTAAACAACTATAATTGAAAAATATATATGTGTATATAACTACATGATGGCTTGGATACGTACCTTTAGAGTTAAGATATATACTTATAGAGTTAGGTTATTTTAACTTAAATTTTTAGCACAAAATGTAAACTATTAGTTTCATGCAATTCAATGGTGGATAATATACCATCCTAAAATGTTGTTTTGACTTTCAATATCAACTATTAGATTGTGAGAGATTAATAGCTCAAACTTTGTATCAAAATTTTACATTAAAATATCCTAAACCGGATTTTTATAATGAAAATATAAAATTATATAAAGAATGTTTTCTCATTTTTTCCTATGTAAATATTATTGGAGTTAATGTTTTTATGTATTGTTACCATTAATTATCATAATAAGAGTAATGATTCTTAGTAACATAAGATTATATAATTACAATCAAACGGCTATAAATAAAGTAATCTTTTGCGATTCATAAACTAAAAGTAATTAGGAATATGTGTAAGATTTAGCTTTAATTAAATTAACAAAGTGAAATTTAAAAATAAAGTGAAAATATATAGGCTTGTGAAACTTCAATTTTATAAGGATTGAATAATTTTCTACCATGTAAGGATATTAATTGTAACATAAACCATACTTTCATAGAATAAGTATGCTAAATGGGTGTTAAAAATAATGCATACTTTATGGTCAATTATACAATGTTCTTTAATTGTATATAAAAAATAATTATTTTAATATGTCGTATTAGATTTAATTAAAACATGAGTAGTCAAGTATTTTTTTAGGTTTCAAACAATTTCACCCATGAGTTTATTGATACAATTTATGAACACGTGTACTTAGTTCTATCATTTATTGTGTTCCAGCATGTATAAATTTTATAATTGCAACTTGTTTATTTGATTTTTGTTAGATAATTTATTAGATATTATATTTTATACTTAATAGTAATAGATTTTGAAACATTTATGTTAAAAAAGGTTATCATATTACAATTTAAAGGAGGGTTGAAAAGTGATTTTTAAATAAAATATACTATTTGAGTGAAATTGTTTCAAACTATAAAAGTGATACGGTTATTTTACAAAAATTCTCTATTTCCTTAAATCCTTACCAAACTTGTTACAATTATTTTTAAATTATTTCTATTTTTTTATTACAAATATTGTGCACCAATAATTAAATCTAATGCTATACGGTTGAAATATTATTGATGCTGTAAACAAATTACGGCATCACAGTGGAGTCCTAAAAAAAAAGGTTTTAGCTACTATATTATTTATATGATATAGTTACCAATAAAAGAAAGATGAAGAAAGTATTGTTTAAATAGCTTTAAGAAACCAATGGGCCTTTGGCCTAGTGAGAGAATCCTTATAATTTTGAGGGTACGAGTTTAAGTTTCCATAAAAGTATTATGAGAGTTAGATTCAGTCCTCCTTCAAGTATCAAATAATTGAGTGAAGACAGTCTCTTTCTCATAAAATATGAGTTGAGTAGACACCCCTCAAATATTAGAGAGGGTTTAAAAAATTTGGACAAAGTTTCAGAGAAATAGATACTAAGAAGAATGTCCCAATTGTATAATATGTTTGTAAATATTAATTTTAATATTTGATGCAATATCAATAACAATTATTTATAACAGTATTAAAAAAATAGCCTTAAGAAGACAAATATGTGAAAAATTAGTTAAAAAATTTAAGAGAGAGATCTTAAATGGGATTTGTTTAGTAGAAATTATATGATACTTTAAATTTGTTAATAAAGTGTGTTAAGAGAATAATAGAGGAGCGCAAAATAGTCCAACTCTTATTAATTTTAGAGGAAAAAATCCTACAAAGTAGCATTGAAAAATTACTGTCAAAAGAAAAAAGAGGGGTGAAAATCTTTCTTTCAATCATTGTGGATCTCCTACAATTGAGTGGAATCACAACACTTAAATTAACGGGTATTTGATGAAAGTAATTAATAAGGCTTGTTCCAGATTTTTCTAGCTAGTTCTAATTTTTCTCTTACTATTCATACCATTTGAATGATAACATAGCATTGATGAGTAAGCTGTAAGCCTGTAACACTTTGCACTGCATTGTTGGTGACCAGGCAAATTGCCAATTCATGGGAATTTTGCCCACATTTGAATAAAGTTGTATGAACGTAACAAGCAATTTTCAAGGGCATCTTGCATATATAGCACCATCTAAAACGCAGTGAAAGCTCTTCAAACATCTTTACACACTTCCTGTATACTAGAAAGCAAGATACTGTATGGCATATTACACATAGACACATAAGAAATTTGTGGCAAGCAGGAGTTTAAAGAAGGGGCCAAATATAGTTAAACATCAGTTCAAGAGTTTGGTGTGATTAACAATTACCCTCCACAACTTTCAGATATAATTACCCTCCACAACTTTCAGATATATACTTAGATGCAAGCGCTCATTTCTGTAGGAATTTCCCATGGCATTGAGATATAAGGTATCTAATAGAGCTGCATTATACATAATCAATATGTAATATTGTCATCATAAAGTATCATTGGAGCAATTAAATGCCTAGACTTAAAAAGAAAACGGACACATTATTAAGCATTCTCAATTCAGCTCTTTTCGATTATTGAAATTGAATACTTTTGGCAATAATGAGTAAGAAGGAGATATTCTGTTTATTGGGAAGCTTAATCGTTTTGTTTATTTTGCTTTAATTTCGATCGGTGTCCACATTGTGTTTGTCTTTCCACTTGCATTTTGCTTTGGCAAAAGCTTAATCATTGAGTTGCTTAATTATTGGTGCAATTTTGCAAGGTGGATCAACAACACTTGTTTTTATTGACTTTTGTGGCATACAGTTCACACTACACTCAAACAATTTGCACATGTTTACCAAAACAAGAGAGTATGTTTTGATCTCAGCATGTAATTCTGTATGATGTATTATGTCATGATTTTTTAATAGTTGTTCTTAATTTTGATTTATTTACTATTTTATAAAGTTTCTTTTAAGTTGCCAATGGATTAACTATGAATTTCAAATAATATAAATAATAATTCATTGATGCTTGACCAAGTCAGGTGATGGAATGAATTAGATGGTTGATGAAATGTCTCACCCTAAGCCTTAAGTCTTGACATGGCAACTAACACATTAGAATTTTGATGACTCATGATAAGGATGTGTAAAATAAGTGTCAATTGTCCTTCTTAAAGCTATGTGAATCACGTCCGTTAGATTATCGAACTATAGATAGCCATTAAATTATTCTTGATCATAATATTTTGATAAGATGAAATGAACTTGGGAAATTTAAACTAATAACCATAAACTTTTATGCTTTTTCCATCGTAACCCCCCAAACTAATTTCTATCAACATTAGCCATAAAAAAATCTTTGAGACCAAAATACCCTTCTCACATCTCTCCCCCAACAATCTCTCTTTCACTCATCTCTCCCAAACCAAAAAAATACCCATAGTCGGCGGCAACATCAGCCCTCGTCAGTGGCGACTCCATCCATCATCGGCGTCTGATCTACCATCTACGACCTTCAACAAAACCTAGGTTAGCTATTTTATTTATATTTCATTAATTTAAAATGAAATTTTGGAATAATAGTGGTTATAGTTTGAGAATAATGGTGGTGGTGGCGTTTATGGTGGTTGTTGTTGGGTTGAATGGTGTTGCCCACTGAGGGAACCACTGCCCAGCGAAGGGCGCTAGAGCGCGCATGCGTCGCTGGGCAGCAGCGTGTTTGCTGTGCAGTCGCACCAATTTGGTGCGACAGGCAGCATGTCGCACCAATTTTTAGTGCGACTGGCTGCCTGTCGCACCAAATTACAGTGGGTTTAATTTTTTTTCCTTCAAGTCAATTTCTTTTATTTTTGTTGTAAATGCAATGTAATAATGTTATAAATATTACAGACACATGGCGAAATCAGAATCACCGAAAATCGAACTAGGCAGGATGTATTTTCATTATGCCGATCACTTTCCGAGTCGAATTTCGAGCATGTGTAATTTATCTTCGGTCGTAAAAGCCATCGAGCAAAAATTAACAAAGCAGCAGTTGAGTCTGATCAAGAAGGACATATTTGGGTATTTCTTGGAGTGTCGAAACTTTCCATTTAATAGGGTAATTTTGCACAATTTTTTACTAGGGCAAGTGGCCCATGAGGAAGACAACTGTGAGGATCAATTATGGTTTCAAATTGGTGAGCATTTGATTCGCTTGTCAATTGTAGAATGGTGCCTGGTTACTGGACTTTCCTATGGTGTAGATACCACACTAAGAAATAACAAAACGCTACATAGGCTACGGAATACGTATTTTAGTGGTGTGCATCGCTTGTCATATTTGGGTATTTCTTGGAGTGTCGAAACTTTCTATTTAATAGGGTAATTTTGCACAATTTTTTACTAGGGCAAGTGGCCCATGAGGAAGACAACTGTGAGGATCAATTATGGTTTCAAATTGGTGAGCATTTGATTCGCTTGTCAATTGTAGAATGGTGCCTGGTTACTGGACTTTCCTATGGTGTAGATACCACACTAAGAAATAACAAAACGCTACATAGGCTACGGAATACGTATTTTAGTGGTGTGCATCGCAAGATCAATCTTAAGGAATTCGATGTATTATTTAAGAAGTTGAAATTCGAGGTAATAGACGATATTGATGCATTAAAGATTGTGCTCTTTTATTTTGCGAATTCTAAATGCAAGAAAAAATTAATGTATAATCAATTTCTCATGGCTTGACGAAGTAGATGATATAGAGTACTTCCGAAAGCGTCCATGGGGTCATTTGTCGTGGGAAATGATATACGAGAGTCTTGACAATGCATTGTACGAGAAAGACAAGAAATTTAAGACGACTCGGTTGGAAAACCCAGATCATAACATTGAAAAATACAATCTTTACGGCTTTACGTCCAAGGTTCAAGTGCGGTGTTTTTTTGTTTATTAATAAGTTTTATAGTATTAAATATTTGATAGTTGTTTTAATAGGTTTTTCACTTTAGTTGTTGCAGGCTTGGATATACGAAGCGATCGGAGGTTTACCGTCAGCATGGGTCGTGAAAACGAAGAAGAAGATTCCCTACATCGTGCAATGGAAGCCCATGGCGTCTTCGAGAATCAACTTTGCTGAGGTTTATTCGTTTTTCAACGACGAATCTCATCTTGTAAGTAATATGTATTAGTTATTTTTTTAACGTTACTAAATTCTCATCTTTATGGCAGGGGGACGTTTTACAAACCCTTGAGCCGAATGCAAAGGAGAGTAGCAAAAAATATTGACTCACTGTGAAGGATTACATGCCACACATTCCAGACTGGGTTCATAAGGTCGGTATCCTATAAATACTATTATTTATTTAATCGAAATTTTTGACTTTTCATTTACTAATTTTAAATGCTACTTTATACAACACCAACCCTCAATCAACGCACTGCCGTCCGTTACAAGGAAATCAGACGGGCATGACGACATACCAAACCCAACACCAGAGTAGCGTCGCACCAAAAGGTAGATTCACCCATGACTCGCAGCAAGCAACCGCACTAAAACTCTCGAACAAGTTCAGAAAATAACTCATACTACTAAGTGATGCTGATTAGTGTCGGATCCGGATAGATTATGATCGAATTTCACTTTTACTGTTCGCCGTCGGTGTTTATCGTTGTCTTTTGCCGTCACCGGTGATGATTCAAGAGTGGAAAGTTGCGTTTGGTTTGACGAAAAGGGAGAAAGAAAGTTGCTTTTGGTTTGTAAACAAGGGTAATTTGGGGAGAAAAGTGTGTGTTTGGCTAATGTTGATAGAAAAAGTTTAGAGGGTTAATTGTGAAAATAGTAAAAATTTTATGGTTATTTTTGTAAATTTCCCAATGAACTTGTGGTTGACTGACTTGTTAATTTTGAGTCTTAAAATTAGAGTGTAGGTAAATGAAAATTGCAATCGGAATGTCTCATTGGGTATTATCAATCCCTACTGATTATTTAATTGGAACAAGAAAATGGTAACAAATTCTGTATTAATTTTTTAATCAAGTAAAAAAATATATCGAGTCTCTATCGATGAAAATACAAGTAATGTTCCAGTTGTTCAGAACACACTAAATGCCCCGAACATAATTATTATTTTTGCGTTATTATTTGAATTAAAATAAATTAATAAATTAATAAATTAAAAGGATTCGAATGTAGTAGTATAAAAGAAAGCATCAGGGTTGGGTTTTTGCCAAAATTTGAATAAATTTCATTTTTTACACTTTAATTAAACTAGAAAATTAAAAAAAATTCAGCACATTGCATTCTCTTGCTTGCTCTTGCTCTTCATTCACAACCCACAACCACAAACTAGACTTTGTTCAATTTCTGCACAATTTTTTTGTTCTTCATTTTTCATAATTTACTCTGTTTCCTTTTAACCAAAAAAGAAAAAAAAAATGCCATTCATCGGAGAGGCTGTGCTCAGTGCGTTAGTTGAGTTGCTGATAAAAAAGCTGGCTTCACAGGGACTTGAGCTGTTTACACGGCATAAGAAGTTGAAGGCTGATTTCATCAAGTGGAAGGGAATGTTGGAGATGATTCAGGTAGTGCTTGCTGATGCTGAGGATAGGCAGACCAGGGAGAAGTCAGTTAAGATGTGGCTCGACAATCTTCAGAACTTGGCTTATGACGCTGAAGACGTGTTGGATGAGTTCGAAACTGAAGCTCTGCGGAGGGAGTTGCTGCTTCAAGAACCAGCTGTTGCTGATCAACCCAGTTCGAGTGCAAACACAAGTAAGTTTCGGAAGCTCATTCCCACTTGCTGCACCAACTTTAGTCCTCGATCTATTCAGTTTGAATCCATGATGGCATCGAAAATAAAGGGGATCACTGATCGGTTGCAAGATATTATTTCAACGCAGAAAGACCTGCTGGATTCAAAAATTGTAATTTCAGTTGGCAAGTCTAGAGATGTAGGACAAAGATTACCCACAACTTCTTTGGTGACTGAAGCCAAAGTTTATGGCAGGGAAAAAGAGATGGAGGAGATTATTGAATTGTTGTTGAATGATGATTTAAGAGCTGATGATGGATTCTCCGTTATTTCTATAAATGGAATGGGCGGCGTCGGGAAGACGACTCTTGCTCAGCTTGTCTATAACGATGATCGAGTGCAACGTCATTTTCAGATCAAAGCGTGGACTTGTGTCTCTGAGGATTTTGATGTTTTTAGGGTTTCAAAATCTATCCTAAATTCCATTGCTAGTTATCAGTGCACGGACAGAGATGATTTAAATTTGCTTCAAGAGAAACTGAAGAAGCAATTGTCGGGAAAGAAATTTTTGCTCGTTTTGGACGACGTGTGGAACGAGAATTACAATTATTGGAGCACCCTGAGCTGTCCCTTTGGAGCTGGCGCACCAGGAAGTAAGATTGTTGTCACAACTCGCAATCTAGACGTTGCAAAACTGACGAGGGCTTATCCAAAATATGGATTGAAAGAGTTGTCGGACAATGATTGTTTGCGTGTGCTCATCCAACACTCCTTAGGGGCTAGGGATTTCAGCATGAATCAATCCTTGAAGGATGTTGGAGAGAAGATAGCGAAGAAGTGCAAAGGATTGCCTCTGGCTGCGAAAACTCTTGGCGGCCTTTTACGCGGCAAAGATGACTTGACTGACTGGGAGTTTGTGCTCAATACAAACATATGGAACTTGCAAGAGGAAAATTGCAGTATTATACCAGCCCTAAGAGTGAGCTACCATTTTCTTCCTCCACAGTTGAAACGGTGCTTCGCATACTGCTCATTGTTTCCAAAAGATTATGAATTTCAAGAAGAGGAGATAATTTTATTGTGGACGGCTGAAGGTTTCTTGGATCAAGAATACAATGGAAGGAAAATGGAAGGTTTGGGCCGCGAGTTCGTTCGGGAGTTACATTCAAGGTCATTATTTCAACAGTCAAGTAAAGATGCGTCCCGATTTGTGATGCACGACCTAATCAATGACCTTGCTTGGTGGGCTGCAGGGGAGATGTGCTTCAGAATGGACGATAGCTTAGAGGGAGAAAACGGACAAAAGTTTTGTCAAAGTCTTCGTCATTTTTCTTATATTTGTGGAGAAAGTGATGGCGAAAAGAGATTACAGTCTGTCTGTGATGTGGAGCATTTGCGAACCTTTTTGCCAGTAAATTTGTCAAATTACAGAATCAATTATTTAGCTTGGAGTGTTCTTCAGATGCTGATGAATCTCCCACGCTTAAGGGTCTTTTCTTTGCACGGGTATTCTAACATCATTGAGCTACCAAATGAAATTGAAAATTTGAAGCATTTACGCTTTCTAAACTTATCCAGAACGAGCATTCAAATTTTGCCCGAGTCAATTAACTCGCTGTACAACTTGAATACAATTTTGTTGGAAGACTGTTATCAGCTCAAGAAGTTGTGTAATGACATGGGAAATCTGAAGAAGTTGCGTCATCTAAAAAGTTCAAATGTCGATTCATTGGAAGAAATGCCAAAGGGATTCAGTAAATTGACTTGCCTCTTGACGTTGGGTACATTTGTTGTGGGAAAAGACGGTGGTTCTGGACTACGTGAGTTAAAGTCTTTGACGCATCTTCAGGGGACTCTACAAATTTCGAAGTTGGAGAATGTGAAAGATGTTGGCGATGCCTGTGAGGCTCAGTTAAACAGCAAGGAGAATCTTCAAGCTTTATTGCTCAAATGGAGTGCACGGGACGTTCAGAACCTTGACCAGTGTGAATTTGAGACACATGTTCTTAGCGTGCTAAAACCACATCGAGATGTACAAGAGCTCACCATCACAGGCTACGGTGGTACAAAATTTCCAATTTGGCTAGGAGATTCCTCTTTCTCAAAATTGGCGCGTCTAGAATTATGTAGGTGCACGTCTACATCTTTGCCGTCGGTAGGGCAACTACCATTTCTAAAGGATCTTGATATAAGTGGAATGGACGGAGTAAAGAGCGTGGGGTCGGAGTTTTATGGAAACAGTTGCTCAGTGCCCTTTCCATCACTGGAGACTCTTTCCTTTTCCGATATGAGAGAATGGGAAGAGTGGATACCTTGCGGAGCTGGTCAAGAAGTTGATGAAGTGTTTCCTAAGCTGCGAAAGCTTTCTCATTTCAATTGTCATAAACTGCAAGGAACATTGCCCAAACGTCTTCTTTTATTGGAGACGCTCGTCATCAAAAGTTGTCAACAGTTGCTAGTGACAATTCAATGTCTTCCTGCTCTCAGTGAATTACAAATCGTTGGATGTGAAAGGGTGGTGTTCAGCAGCCCAATTGACCTCAGCTCATTGAAATCAGTGCATTTAGCTTATATTGCAAATGAAGTGGTCTTAGCAGGTCTATTTGAACAAGGGCTACCTAAATTGGAAAATTTAGTGATTGTTGAAGTTCGAGAGCAAACATATTTATGGCAGAGTGAAACTCGGTTGCTGCAAGACATTAGATCCCTTAATCGGTTGCATATTTCAAGATGTCCCCGACTGCTTTCCTTGGTAACAGAGGAAGGACATGACCAACAACAGCCAGAGTCGCCGTGCAGACTTCGATTTTTGGAATTGAGTAGGTGTGAAGGCCTTACAAGGCTCCCACAAGCATTGCTCACTCTTAGTTCCCTTACAGAGATGAGGATATGTGGCTGCGCTTCGCTTGTTTCATTTCCGGAGGCTGCTCTCCCTTCCCAGTTGAGAACAGTTGAAATTGAAGATTGCAATGCTTTGGAATCCTTACCTGAGGCATGGATGCACAAGTCCAATTCATCTCTTGAGAGTTTGGAGATTCAGATTTGTAATTCACTTGTTTCATTTCCAGAGGTTGCTCTGCCTTCCCAGTTGAGAACAGTTACAATAGAAGGATGCGATGCTTTGAAATCCTTACCTGAGGCATGGATGCAAAATAGCAGTACATCTCTTGAAAGTCTGGTCATTGGTAGATGTAATTCTTTGACATATATTGCTAGAATCCAGCTACCTCCGAGCTTGAAGCTGTTCGTTATCCAATGGTGTCGTAATCTAAGGTCTTTGACAGGGGAGCAGGACGTCTGCAGTAGCAGCAGTGGGTGTCCCAGCTTGAATCTTGCTTTTTTGTCACGGAATGGAAATCTACCTCAGGCTCTTAAGTTCCTCGACGTCCGTAGCTGTTCAAAGCTGGAGTCGTTAGCAGAAAGGTTGGACAACACATCTCTTGAAGAAATTTTTATTTACGACCTTGAAAATCTTCAATCATTACCTGCCGGTTTGCATAATCTCCGCCATCTTCAAAAGATTTGGATATCCAAATGTCCAAATCTTGAGTCATTTCCCGAAGAAGGATTGCCTTCTGCGAAACTGACTGAGCTCATGATCTGGAGATGTGAGAATCTGAAGGCGTTACCCAACAGCATGTCCTCTTTTCTACGTTTAGGCATAATTGGGTGTCCCAGCTTGGAATCTTTCCCAGAGGATGGTTTTCCCACCAACCTCCAATCTCTTGAGGTTAGAGATCTGAAGATAACAAAGCCGTTGCTCGAGTGGGGATTGAACAGATTTACCTCTCTCAGGAATTTATCAATCGGAGGAGGATATCCAGACCTGCTGTCATCTCCGCCGTTTCCTGCCTCTCTAACCGAACTGTGGATTTCAGATATGCCAGATCTGGAGTGCCTATCCTCAATTGGTGAAAACCTCACTTCATTGGAATTTCTGTATCTCATCGATTGTCCGAAGCTCAAATACTTTCCAGAGCAGGGCCTGCCGAAATCACTTTCGCGACTAAGCATCCATAATTGCCCGTTGATAGAAAAAAGATGCAGAAAGGATGAAGGAAAATATTGGCCCATGATTTCCCATATACCACATTTCAATGCTTCCAGTGATTCCAGTTGATACTAGATTTCAATTTGTAAACTAAATTAGATAATCATAATTTCAGTTTTTTTTTTCCGCATGTAATTTAATTGGGATATGAACTGACTTTATCAATGAAAGAATGAAAGTATGTTTGGGATTCCATGATGCGCATTATTGTAACTGACTTTTCTGTCGTGGAATTAATTGTCTTGAGATTAAAAATTAAGGCTTCTGTTCTTAAGCCTTCCATCATTTGGTGTGTTACGTTGTAAATTGTTTTTATTTTATTTTTTTTAGTCTTAAGCTTACGTTTCTCTTACGTGTCGATTTTGTGATGGGTATTAATTATCTTGTGATTTAAAATTAAAAGTCTTCCATATAGTTAAGGACTTGAGGCTTTTGTTTTCAAGTTTTATATTATTTGGTGTGGTCTTAAATTATTTTTTTTCCTTGATTATATTCAGTTTAAGTATGTGAAATTGTTTGATTCATTAAAGGGTCACATGATAGGATTTTTTTTAAAAAAATATGATAATGTTGATTGATTATGTGCTAGCTGTTAACAATGTTAGCTTTCTTGAATTGGTATTTCCGGTTCAATCCACCGGATTAATCGACAATATTTCTCATTTCATAAATAAATAAGCTTAAAACTTTTGTTGGGGAAAAAAGGAAAAAACATAATATCTGCAACACGAGATTAGAGAATGTTTGGTTGTTAGCTAACGTTTCAATGGAATTTCGACGTGTTAGTTCATTTTTTTAAACTCCGTTTGATAATATTATTCTGTATATAACACTGAAGCACAGATGCTTTTACGGCTGTATGTGAAGTCAATTGAGCAGATGTATAAAATTATGCAATAATATTGCGTATTCCATTTTCCACAGTTATTTGCTCTGTTTTAATGTGTATTGATCACTTGCTTTTTTTTTTAATTTCCCCAGCTTTTGTGATCTCAAATTATTGTCTATTGACTGGCTTTTAGGCTTTTCTCTGTTAACTTGATTTTATTTAGTAGCTAACCTTTCATTCAAATTTCGATTTAACTGATGTTAAATCGAAATTTAACATCATTGCTGCAACATCCTTTGTTTCTGTATTTTAACATATATTCTTGTTCCTTATATTATAACGGTTAACTGATGTTAGAATTGGTCCGCTATTTGATGGAATGAATTAGATGTCCGATGAAATGCCTCTGTGAAATTGTTTTATGCTTATTGACTTATGAAATGAGAAATACTATCGATTAATCTGGTGGATTGAACAGATTCAATCATTTTTCACAAGAGTATATTGCATATTCCATTTTCCACTGTTATTTGCTCTGCTTTAATGTGTTGATCACTTTTTTTTTTTTAATTTCCTCAGCTTTTATGATCTCAAATTATTGTCTACTGACTGGCTTTTAGGCTTTTAGGCTTTTAGCCTTGAAATTAGCACGAATATACTCTTTACTCTGTTAACTTGATTTTATTTAGTAGCTAACCTTTCATCGAATTTTGATTTGTTAGGTAGAAATTTTTTGTTCTGGAATCAAAATCTGTTTGGCATTGTGGTGATGTGGTTTAAAAACTATGACTACCATAAAATGAAACATTGGTTTGATCACACGAAGCACAACCATACACAAATTTTCTTTTTTGAACAAGTAAATTGGCATCCATCTTTTGTTCACGAAAAATATGAAATTTAATGTACCCCTAATCTTGAACCAAGTCTCAGCACATTGGTTGAGCATAACCCAAATATGAGGCCTAATGTTGAGGACCGACCAAGTTACTAGTCCAATTGCCCATAATTTCGGACTAGAGGGCTCAAGACAAGGCCAAGAGTGCTAGCTTGACCCGATTTCGGAAATTTCTAGGCAACTCTAGCACATTTAAGCTTATACATATCTATAATACTACACACATTTTCAGCACATGTAAATGCCTAGATAGTTGGTAGAATTCTCTAGAATCTCTAAAGCTTGGAAAGCCTCCCTTATAAATAAGGCATGACATTTAGCATTTAGCATTTGAGCAACAAGCTTGGAGCAAGCAACTCAAGTATTCTTGTAAGCTCTCTTGTAATCTCTCTTGTGAGTAATATAATTCTCTTCATTCAGCTCCATTGCTCTCTTCTCTCTAGCTCCTTGAAAACCTTTAGGCTTAGCTAATTGAGAAGTTCAAGGTTTACTTAGCAACATTCGGTAAAGCTTGTCTAAGTGCCACACGGGTTCGTTGCGCAAAACACTCATCTTGTGACACTAAGCTCTTGAGAATTACCCTCTGAAGTCTGAACCCAACTAGGCATTTCTAAGGCCTAGGGACATAGTTCAAATATCTAAGTTTGCACTGTTCTAATTCTTAGGTCAACATAAGTAGATTACACTGAGAGTCGTGGGGTCTACATACTTACAATTATACATAGTCGGGAGTTATTGACATAGTTCAAATATCTGTACTTAACACAGGCCAGATGAAGCCCGAACTCGTCTCTGCCACATGGGCAATGGCCTGGGTGGAGTTGTTTAACAATGACCTCATGTCCCCATTTATCATAGGTATATGTTTAAACCAAAAGCATGTCATATATTAGTAGCTAGTCCTTGTAGCTATGAAACTTGGCAGCAGAATCTGAGACTGAATTTCCCCAGAGACTGACTTCTTTGTCACCAGCCAAGCTGCTGATTCATGACAGCAGAGACTAAAAGTCAAGCGTAGATAATTCAGAATGAAGGCCCTAATTTAACACAATTTACATTTACAAAGCTGTCATTTATTTGTCTTAGTTGATTACCATGTTGCTTCCGACTAGAATGGCCCATGATGAAAATCTCCACTCTGCATTATATGGCTAACCTTGGTGAGCTGAGTGCATCCCATATAGCAAAAGAAATATTGCTTTAGGCCAACTCCGTCTTAACTCCAAGAGACGGCAAACATTTTGTGATAGGTATTAATAATGTTAGCTTTTAAATCTTTATATTTTCTTTAATCTTTGTGTTGCAGGAATTTATCACAGGTATTCAAACAAAATGCAAATCATATATTAGCAGAATAATCATTGTAGCTATGAAATTATTTTTGAATCTGAGACTGAATTTCCACAGAGAGATTCTGGTTGCTGGCTGATGAGCATATAATATATACATATTTTACCCTTAACTAAATAAGTGATAGTTATATTTATTTGTTATTTTTAATTAATTGAATTGTTTTATTGAATAGGGAATTAATTGGAGATTATGGATAAAATGAGCATAAAGGAGTTCAATTTGTGAACATTAAAGATTAATTAACTTGGAAGCAATTATGCTTATATGCATGTTAATTCAAGCCAAGGAAACCGAACTCAACAAATGCATTCACCATCCACATGCGGACAAAGAGGAGAAAGTGATATTAGCTTTAAAAGTGGCCAGCACATGAGGATTAAGTGAAGCTTGATTAGGCTTTGCATAAGTGGGCCTGTGTTGAGCAATTAAAAGAGGAAACAATTTATGGCTTATGGTGGGCACGTGTGAGAGTTAAAGCAAATAAAAGGGCAAGCCTTTTAGTTTTAGGATTTAAGAGGTGGGGCCCATTTCAAAGATTATAAAAGGGAGTTTTGGCTTTTTGAGAAGAAGGCAGCCGCTGGACGGAAACAAAAGGGTGCAGACGCAAGGTTGGGAGAGAGTATTCGGTAGCAGCAGCAATTCGGCTTTCATGGCTGATTTTATTTTTTGTGTTGCTCTCAATTTAAGTATGTCTAGTTAATTTTCTTATATTGAGGTTAAGGATGAAACCCTATTCAATAAAATAATTATCTTTTTATTTAATTAATTCCCTATATATGTTCTTTGATGATTATGATTTTTGTTTCACATGATTAATTGGATGTTAATAAAATCTTTTTCCCAATTCTGTCATGCATTATTGATTGTTAGGATTAATATTTGATTAAATCTATGCTTGGATCTATAAAGTTTATACATGATTGTCTTTGATTTTATGTCTTTCATTAAATTGTTTACATAGAGTGCTTAGGGAAACTTTGACTCTTTGTTATTCAATATGTTTACATGAGATTCTTAGATGTCATATTATCAAGCAGAAAAAGAACCTACATTAGATTTAATTATTTGGGCTTAACTGTTATATCCATGAGATGACATAGATTGATTTCGAGTTGTCACTCTAAAATTGGGGATTAATAAATAATTAGATAATTTCTAGTTGAATAGTGGTAGATTCTGAAATCTTGGTAATTCTTATCTTATTGAATTCTCCTTTATTTTAATTGCTTCCTTAGTTTAATTGGTTTAATTTTCTTAGAAACTCAATTTGGTCAACTAGGTTAGAATTAATATTAATTTTAGATTTAAATTAGACTTTTCAATTTATAACAATCCCTGTGGGATGGTCCTCGTTACCACTATTCTATTTCTAGATTCGTGCGTTTGTGAGTATATTAAAATTTTCACTGGCCTGCAGCCTAAAGTGCTCTTAAGTTGCCTTTGTGCATACCCCAACCCCACCTGCAAATTAATTATATAATATCTTTGTGACAAAATAAAAATTATATAGCTCTTCATCATTTTCCTTTTGCAACCGTTCCCTTGAGTTTCTCTTTTTTCTTTTTTTGTTTTTAAATTGTTACACTATTTATATACATTGTAATCCGAAATCTACAAGGAATCCATAGACAAACTCCGTGTGGTTTTTTTTTTTTTAATGTTTACAATATATATTTTCATTATTTAGTATTTAATTTAGTCCTCAATGCGACATCCTGGGTATGTCCCTGTTTCTATATGTTAGCATATCTTCTTGTTACTTCCATAACTTCATACATATAAAAGTCAATAGCAATTACATTACCCTGAAAATTGCAATTACACAAAATATACAATTTATTTTTGGTGGACACTTGCAAAATTCTTTCTCTTTCATCTATGTGTAATTTCAGTTTCAAAATAAATGCAAATATTGCAATTTTGTAAGAATTGATTTAGTTAATGTGTTGCAGACTATTGACCAATGGAAATTCCGCGTCCTGTCTTTAAAGGCAGAACAATCATAAGGTAATTGCGTCTTCATTATTTGTTAACTTGCTGTTTCACTTATGGTTATCAGTGGTATTAACATCTGATGTCCATTTGTTATTTCACTTTCATGCATGTCGAGTTAGTAAACATATAATCAATCCAACCGTTGATGATTTTAATTTGTTCATTGCCTGGCCAAATATTTAACCCAAACCACAAGCCAATGAGACGAAATCCTTATGTTGAGTTGTTCAATGTATTTCAACCCATGCCAAGTAAAGTAAATCTAATTTGGAAGCAAAGCTGCTGTTTGGCAACAGAGAAAATCGAAAAGAAAATTCTGTATTATGTCATGGTTATGACAGAATTTTCAGCAAAGAAGATGACTAATAAAAAAAATTAAATGTTTAGTAAATTAGTTGTTTAGGGAATGAAATAGAGTGACCAAGATAAAAGTGTTTGCTCATACATTATCGCGCTCTCCTCCAGAGTAAAAGTGTGCAAATAGTTGAGTAGATCACCTCGACCAGAATAATATGTGGTGACCTCGAACAGATCACCTCGACTAGGATGTTATTGGTCACCTCGAGCAGATCACCTTGACCAGGATTTTATTGGTCACCTCGACCAGAATAATATGTGGTGACCTCGAGCACATCACCTCGAGCAGGATGTTATTGGTCACCTCGATCAGGAAGTTACCAGAAAGCACGATTCAGTCAAAACATTTTCTCCGAAATATTAGGGACCATATTCTTAGTGGATGAAAACCACTATAGTTTTCTATAAAAACCCTAGAAAAGGAAAGGAAAGGGGATTCTTCTAGCTCTCTCTCTCTCTAAGCAATGAACCCATTGGACATTTTTCTCTCTCTACCACATAGAAATTTCTCTTTCGCCTGTGATTTCTTTAAGATTGATTATTTTGAATTCTTTTCCTTTAAATTTACTTAAATGCTTTTTGTTTAAAGCAATCATAATTAAGCCACATGAATTGTGGTATGGGTTTTTCCAAGTAAGACCCGAATCCCTGACTTGAGCGTCGGAGGGTTCTCGTCGGAAAAACTTCCGGCACCTCCTGACCGTTGGTTGTGTTCACAGGCTCACAGGTTATCTGCTCATGGATTGTCTGCTCATGGGTTATCTGCTCACGGATCGTCTGCTCATGGATTGTCTGCTCATGGGTTTTCTGCTCACAGAACATCTGCTCATAGAAAATCTGCTCATGGTGCTAACTAATCATCAGCTTCCCACCAAACAAATTTAATGATGATGCAGGGATCTGAGATCTGACCAACTTATCCGGATTTCTTGCATCAACATTAGTTATTACGTATTCATTCATAATTATAATAAACATATGTAAATTATTTAAATTATACATTATTACATACATGATATTGCATAAGAGATACATTATTGCCTATTAAATAAAATCAGGGCCGGCTGTAGAGTTTGTAGGGCCTTAGGCAAATTGTTTTTGTAGGAGACCCCCTTATAGTCAAAACCTTCAACAATTACATGAAATAGAAAAGAGATGAAAATTCATCCATATTTAATTATATCTTGAATTTCAACAACAATCAGGAACATCCTAAACAATTTTTAAAAAAAATCATGAAGACATCTTTTTCACTTTGATGAGAACTATTATAAATTAAATAAATAAGAACAATACTAATTGTAAATAGAATAGTGAGAATGATAACACTTAGATTGTTGAGATGATGAATTGTTGATAAGATATGACAATGGAATTTGCATTTCAAGAAACTATTGTATATCTTTTTTTTTTTAATCTTTAAAAGTGAGCCAATGCATGAAATAATTTTCTTTGTATTAGCTTTTCCATAGAAATTAAAATGAATAGTAAACTTCAGAGATTGTAATGCTAGATAATTAAGTTTTTTTTTAATGAAATTGGAAAAGAATTTATTTTATTTTTCCTATGAAAGACTAGTAATGAATAATTAATGATTAGACAATATTATCAATTATAGCTATTTGTATAAAAACAAATCTTAGTAGTAATTTAATTCGAGAAAAAAATAGGTTGTCCTACAATACACAATTCAAAAATATTTATTAATTAGAGTATTATTAGAGGAATAACTAAAAATGTGGTTTACCAAAAACATAAGACCTTGAATGACTGCTTAATTCATTTTTGTTTAAAACTTCCCCTAATAAAATAAATAAATTATGTAAATATTTAATTAATTATTTATAAAATATTTTATATAATACTCAAATGATAAATGATATCTATGATCAATAAAAAGTCCAAATTACTCATGCTTCTCCGGTGGCAGAAACGTGTTTGCGTGGCCGGAACCTGGCCATCGCTATACTGAATTATTTTCGACTTTTCTTTAAAGAATTGTCGTATTATTGATGCACGGTGGTTGTGGAGCTGAATTGTTGATAAATGCTGGGTCAAGTAAAGCTTGTTATTGTTGACCAATTTCACATTGCTTTCTCTTGCTTGCTTTACTCTTCATTCACAAACCATACTTCGTTCAATTTATGTAGGTTTTATCTTCTTCAATTATCATTAAATAATAGTACTTAAGAAAAATAGTTTAATTTATTTGAATAAAAGGGTAATGTATAATTTTTTTTTTCAAACTCAATTGAATAACATTTAATGACTTTGACTCAATCACCAATGGAGATAAATCTTATTGGCGAGCTTCTCACTATCAATAAAAATTAAAATTAACTTAAAAGACAACTAATACTAAAATTAGATTTATAATAAATTAGTATTGGGTTGTGATAATTACTATAAACAAATGTAAATTATTTATCTTTTACCATCTGATTATTATATACATTTTAAAATCATTTGATAAATAATCATTAATCAAATATTTAAATTAGTTTATTTATTTTATTTAATAAACAACACTCTATCTGATATGTAATAATGTACAATTACTCATGCTTGACTTTAGTGCCCGAAACGGGTGGCGGTGTTGCATCAAAATTATATATTGAATAACTCAATTGAATAACATATAATGACTTTGAAATACAATTACTCATGCTTGACTATAGCTTTGTGAATTGCTTAATCATCTCATGCAACTATAAACAATTATTTAACACATGAAAAGTAATGATGGGTGACATATTATTTGAAATTCATATATGTATCAACTATACAAGTGTATATGTCCATATTAAAGATTATTTTGACTTAAATATTTTACATATATTTTGCGTGGTGGTGGAGCTGAATTATTGGTGCCTGGTGCGTCAAGTAAAGCTTGTTGATATTGACCTATTTCACATTGCATTCTCTTAATTTACATTTATTTGTAGTAATTATGACTACCCACTACCCAAATTGCATGTTTTCTTTTGAACTATTCTTCTGATAGATTACCCTTTCATGCAAATAAAATTAAATTATTCTTCTCAAACACCCATGGATAGTTAAGTATTATTATTTAATGATAATTGAAGAAGATAAAACTATTATTACAGACCAGATATATTATTGTCTATTAAATAAAATAAAAAAAACTATTTAAATATTCAATTAATGATTATTTATCAAATGATTTTAAAATATTTTATATAATAATCAAATGGTAAAAGATAAATAACCCAACCATTTACTCATGCTTGACTTGATGTTTTGATCGTTGCTAGCTGAATTATTGGTGCATGGTGGTGTTTTGGTCAGTAAAGCTTTGTATTTTGTATACACCATTTCACATTACCCGCTCTTGCTTGCTCTACTCTTCACAAACCAAAATCACATGCTAGACTTTCTCCACTTTCTGCAGTTCTTTTTCCTTCATTTTTCATAATTTACGTACTCAGTTTCTTTCTACCGAAAAAAAGAGAAAAATGTCATTCATCGGAAAGGCGGTGCTCAGTGCGTCAGTTGAGTTGCTGATCGAAAAGCTGGCTTCACAGGGACTTGAGCTGTTTACACGGCATAAGAAGCTGAAGGCTGATTTCATCAAGTGGAAGGGAATGTGGAGATGATTCAGGCAGTGCTTGCTGATGCTGAGGATAGGCAGACCAGGGAGAAGTCAGTTAAGATGTGGCTCGACAATCTTCAGAACTTGGCTTATGACGCTGAAGACGTGTTGGATGAGTTCGAAACTGAAGCTCTGCGGAGGGAGTTGTTGCGTCAAGAACCAGCTGCTGCTGGTCAACCCAGTTTGAGTGCAAACACAAATAAGCTTCGGAAGCTCATTCACACTCGCTGCACCAACTTGAGTCCTCGATCGATTCAGTTTGAATCCATGATGGCATCGAAAATAAAGGGGATTACTGCTCGGTTGCAAGATATTATTTCAACGCAGAAAGGCCTGCTGGATTCAAAAAATGTAATTTCAGTTTGCAAGTCCAGAGACGTAGGACAAAGATTACCCACAACATCTTTGGTGAATGAAGCCAAAGTTTATGGCAGGGAAAAAGATAAGGAGGCGATTGTTGAATTGTTGCTGAGGGATGATTTAAGAGCTGACGATGGATTCCCTGTTATTTCTATAAATGGAATGGGCGGCGTTGGAAAGACAACTCTTGCTCAGCTTGTCTATAATGATGATCGAGTGCAACGTCATTTTCAGATCAAAGCGTGGACTTGTGTCTCTGAGGATTTTGACGTTTCCAGGGTAACAAAATCAATCCTAAGGTCCATTGCTGATGATCAGATTAAGGATGATGACGATTTAAATTCACTTCAAGTGAAACTGAAGAAGCAATTGTCCGGAAAGAAATTTTTGCTCGTTTTGGACGACGTGTGGAACGAGAATTACGAAATTTGGAGCATTTTGAGCCGTCCCTTCGGAGTTGGTGCACCCGGAAGTAAGATTGTTGTCACAACGCGCAATCTAGGTGTTGCAGAAAGTATGGGGGTTGATCCAGCGTATCAATTGAAAGAGTTGTCAAATGATGATTGTTTGTGTGTGCTCACTCAAATCTCCTTGGGGGCCAGGGATTTCAACATGCACCAATCCTTGAAGGAAGTTGGAGAGAAGATAGCGATGAAGTGCAGAGGATTGCCTTTGGCCGCAAAGACTCTTGGCGGCCTTTTACGCGGCAGAGATGACCCAAGAGACTGGGAATTTGTGCTCAATACTGACATATGGAATTTACGAGAGGAAAGTTGTAATATTTTACCAGCCCTAAGAGTGAGCTACCATTTTCTTCCTCCACAGTTGAAACAGTGCTTTGCTTACTGCTCATTGGTTCCCAAAGATTATGAATTTCAACAAGAAGAGATAATTTTATTGTGGACGGCTGAAGGTTTCTTGGATCAAGAATACAATGGAAGGAAAATGGAAGATTTGGGCCGCGAGTTCGTTTGGGAGTTACATTCAAGGTCATTATTTCAACAATCAAGTAAAGATGCATCCCGATTTGTGATGCATGATCTCATCAATGACCTTGCTCGATGGGCTGCAGGGGAGCTATACTTCAGAATGGAGGATGCATTAGCAGGTGAAAACCGACAAGAGTTTTCTCAAAGTCTTCGTCATTTTTCGTACATTCGTGGAGGATATGATGGCAAAAATAGGTTGGAGTCCATCTGTGGTGTGAAACATTTGCGAACATTTTTACCAATGAAGTTAAAATATGGGGGCACTTTTTTAGCTTGGAGTGTTCTTCAGATGCTATTGAATCTCCCTCGCCTAAGGGTCTTTTCATTGCGTGGGTATTGCATCTCCAAGCTACCAAATGAAATTGGAAATTTGAAGCATTTACGCTTTCTAAACTTATCCGGAACTTCAATTCAATTTTTGCCTGACTCAATTAACTCACTGTACAACTTGCATACAATTTTATTGGAAGACTGTTATTGGCTCAAGAAGTTGTGTCAAGACATGGGAAACCTAACAAAATTGCATCATCTAATAAATTCTAATGTTCTTTCATTGAAAGAAATGCCAAAGGGATTCGGTAAATTGACTTGTCTCTTGACATTGCGTAGATTTGTTGTTGGAAAGGATAGTGGTTCCAGTCTACGAGAGTTAAGGTCTTTGATGCATCTTCAGGGAACACTACAAATTTCGATGTTGGAGAATGTGAAAGATGTTGGCGATGCCAGTGAGGCTCAGTTAAACAGCAAGGTGAATCTTAAAGCTTTGTTGCTTGAATGGAGTGCAAGGCCAAGGCGTGTTTGTAACCTCAACCAAAGTGAATTTCAGACATGTGTTCTTAGCATTCTAAAACCACATCAAGCTCTACAGGAGCTCACCATCCTAGGCTACGGTGGTACAAAATTTCCAGTTTGGTTAGGAGATCCCTCATTCTCAAAATTGGTGCTCCTAAGAGTTTTAAGTTGTGGCATGTGTACATCTTTGCCGCCAGTTGGGCAGCTATTATTTCTAAAGCATCTTGAGATAAGTGGAATGGATGGAGTAAAGAGCGTGGGTCCAGAGTTTTATGGAGACAGTTGCTCAGTACCCTTTCCATCACTGGAGACTTTGCGTTTTCATGATATGCAGGAATGGGAAGAGTGGATTCCTTGTGGGGCTGGTCAAGCAGTTGAAGGGTTTCCTAAGCTGCAAATGCTTTCTCTTGTGGGTTGTTCTGAGCTGCAAGGAACATTGCCGGAACGTTTTCCTTTATTGAAGAAGCTCGTCATCGTAGGTTGTGAACAGCTGCTAGTGACAATTCAATGTCTTCCAGCTCTCAGTGAATTACATATCGATGGATGTAGAAGGGTGGTGTTCAGCAGCCCAATCAACTTCAGCTCATTGAAATCAATATTTTTAAGGGATATAGCAAATCAAGTGGCTTTAGCAGGTCTATTTGAGCAAGGGCTACCTAAATTGGAAAACTTACAGATTTGTTATGTTCATGAGCAAACATATTTATGGCAGAGTGAAACTCGGTTATTGCAAGACATTAGCTCCCTTAATCAGCTGCAGATTTCAGGATGTTCCCAACTTCTTTCCTTGGTAACAGAGGAAGAACATGACCAGCAACAGCCGGAGTTGCCGTGCAGGCTTCAATTTTTGGAATTGAGTGACTGTAATGGCCTTACAAAGCTACCACAAGCATTGCTCACCCTTAGTTCCCTTACAGAGATGCGGATATATGGCTGCGCTTCCCTTGTTTCCTTTCCTCAGGCTGCTTTGCCTTCCCAGTTGAGAACAGTTGTAATTGGAGAATGCGATGCTTTGGAATCCTTACCTGAGGCATGGATGCACAACTCCAATTCATCTCTTCAGAGTTTGGAGATTCGGGGTTGTAAGTCACTTGTTTCATTTCCAGAGGTTGCTTTGCCTTCCCAGTTGAGAACAATTACAATAGCAAGATGCGATGCTTTGGAATCCTTACCTGAGGCATGGATGCAAAATGGCAGTACATCTCTTGAAAGTCTGAACATTCATAACTGTGATTCTTTGAGATATATTGCCAGAATCCAGCTACCTCCGAGCTTGAAGCGGCTGATTATCTTTAGATGTGATAATTTAAGGACTTTGACAGGGGAACAGGACATCCGCTGTAGCAGCAGTGGGTGCACCTGCCTCACATCCTTTTCTTCAGAAAACGAGTTACCTGCCACGCTGGAGCACCTTGAGGTCAGTTCTTGCTCGAATCTTGCTTTCTTGTCAAGGAATGGAAATCTACCTGAGGCTCTTAAGTACCTCAAGATCAGAGACTGTTCAAAGCTGGAGTCCTTAGCAGAAAGGTTGGACAACACATCCCTTGAAGAAATCACTATTTCATGGCTTGAAAATCTTAAATCATTACCCGTCGGTTTGCATAATCTCCACCATCTTGAAAAGATTAGGGTAGATGGATGGCCAAATCTTGAGTCATTTCCCGAAGAAGGATTGCCTTCTACGAAACTGACTGAGCTCATGATCTGGAATTGTGAGAATCTGAAGGCGTTACCCAACAGTATGCACAATCTCACCTCTCTTCAACATTTAGAAATAGGTCGATGCCCTAGCTTGGTATCTTTCCCAGAGGATGGGTTTCCCACCAACCTCCAATCGCTTCAGTTTGAAGATCTGAAGATATCAAAGCCATTGTTCCAGTGGGGATTGAACAGATTCAACTCTCTCAGGAAATTAAAAATCAGCGGAGGATGTCCAGACCTGGTGTCATCTCCACGGTTTCCCGCCTCTCTAACCGAACTGAAGATTTCAGATATGCCAAGTCTGGAACGCCTGTCTTCAATTGGTGAAAACCTCACTTCATTGAAATTTCTAGATCTCGATAATTGTCCGAAGCTCAAATACTTTTCAAAACAGGGCCTGCCTAAATCACTTTTGCGACTAATTATCGATGAGTGCCCGTTGATAGAGAAAAGGTGCAGAACGGATAAAGGAAAATATTGGCCCATGATTACCCATATACCTTGTGTTAGATATCAATTAGAGATCAATTTTTGAAGTAGACTGACTGATCCAGTGATTCCAGTTGATACTAGATTTCAATTTCTAAACTAAACTAGATTGAGTATTTTTTTTAACCTGTAATTTAACTGTAGTGTCAACTGCCTTTATTTATAAAAGAAGAAAATTATGTTTGGGATTCCATGATGCGCTTTATGTAATTGACTTTTCTGCTGTTGAGTTGATTGTCTTGTGATTAAAAATTAAAGTATTCTATACAAAATAAGCCTTTTGTCTTTAAGTCTTCTATTATTTGGTGAGTTACGTTTTAAATTTTTTTTTTTAAAAAAAAAAAAATCTTAAGCTTACATTTCTCTTATGTGCCGATTATTTTATGGGTATTAATTATCTTCTGACAAAAAATTAAAAGTCTTCCGCATAGTTAAGGACTTGAGGCTATTGTTTTTAGGGTTCATTTCGGGCTACCCCTTTCATGAAGTGACAATCTTCAAATCACCCCTTATTATTGAAAACATTAAATTACCCCCTAAAACTCGTTATCTTTAACAATTGACTGCCGTTAACTCATAAAAGTACGAAAGTACCCCATACCCTAATAGAATATTCTTGTACCAGCATTGTAAGGCTTAAAAGAAATAGTTAATGTGTGACTAGTCATTGAAAAATGGAAAAAAAATAGTTGATGTATGACTAGTCATTGAAAAATGAAAAAATTAACTATTAAAATATTAATATGTAAACAATGAAGAAAAAATTAGAAAATAATTGTTGAAATAACTTAATGGACCTAAATAAGTTGATAAATTTCTTAAATTAGACATATTAGTTAAGCAAATTATAAGACTTGTCATTGTATGTAAATCACAATAATGCCACCAAGATCAAATTTCAAAATTACAAGCCATGCCACTTTCATCTTTTTTTTTTTTTTTTTCATTTTCTTTCATTTTTCTTCGTCTTTTTCTTTCATTTGTTTTTTTCTCATCCTTACTCCATCTTTTTTTTTTTCATTGTTTTATCATATAATAACTGGTAGTGCTGCTGTAGACAAACTCCATGTAACTAGTAGTGCTGCTGTAGGGCTCCCATCTATGTGTAATTTCAATTTCAAAATAAATTCAAATATTGCAATTTTGTTTTGGCAATTTCGCAATAATGGAAAATGGAAAATTTAAAGAAAAGTGAAAAGAATAAATTTTGGATGGCAAAGTCTGTTTTTCTGCTGCACATTATTACACGCTCTTGTTTGCTTTACTCATCACAAATCACAATCGCAAATAATTCACAATTGCAAAATAGACTTGTTCAGTTTCTGAAGATTTTTTTGTCTTATTCATTTTTCATCTTTCAACCCAAAAAAAAAGGAAAATTTTATAGTCTCTACTACTCAAAATATTTTCCCTTTCACAATTACGTCTAAGGGTTGATATCTCCACGTGAATATGTATTTCGTAATAATAATACAAAATATTTAAACTTGTGTCTTAATGTTATGTGTCATTCATCTTGTATATGATAAATGTTATAACTAGCAAAGCTACTTATCTGCCATCCAATGGGTAGATACCACATTGGTTGAGAATCAAATGTTAGGATCTTAACATTATTCTAATTGTAAATAGATAATCAATTGATAACTAAACTAGAGATATGTTGAAGGAAAAGAGAAATTATTATATGTGTTATTGGTTTGAAAATCCTGATATTCAAATTTTCTCAATTGTATGTCTGCATAATCTTATCTTAGGGTTCATTTTGCAGCATGCATATACATAGAATTGATATTTAGTAAAGCTAAGTGGCTAAAATTAATAAAGATAAACCAAAATTTGAATGGGTGGAGACTAATACATACTTTTATAAAAAGCAGATGACCAAAATCACAAAAAGAGAATTTCACAAAACAGAGAAACTGAAAGTGCCATAATAAAAGAAAGATAAATAATAACTTGATTTATGGTTTTCTGTTGATTCAAACAAATAACGCTTGGCACTTATAAGTTCCACATGTCCAAGCACATGGAGGACATCAAAGGTGACAAGAAGTAAATAGCAGGAACAGAACAAGTTCAAATACCAAAATTCAAGCCCAATCCTACAATCTTATTGCTGACTCTGACTCTAGAGTAGTCTCATCAGGCATTATGAAAACTGAAAAATAAATCAACCAAAATGAACTATTAAATGAAAATATCTAATCTCCACTGTCCTCCAAAGCGTATTTAATTTGATGGACAAGATTGATGATCGCTACATTTTATTTCCAAATTGTCAAATTAGCTATAATTGAAATTAATTACCTTAATCAAATAAGCTATAATTGAAACATATAAATCAAATGTTGGTGCTAAATCCAATAAGACTCACTGAGAAAAAGTTCTCATATTCGGGCAATGTGTCATGTAAACTCATTCCATTCAAGAGTGTGATTCTTCCAACAAAAGATTGTAAACCTTGGTAAATAATTAAGCTCCCAAAGTTTTATTTCGCTGAAAGCGGTACATTTCTCATTTACTTTTTCACCAGCTTGACTTATGAATTCTTCTATGCTTTCATAATATGATATATTCACTAGACTACTGGAAATCCGACCTGAAAATCAGCCAAAAGATATACTAATGTAAAAAGAATGTAATAGTAGCATTCAAACCGATTCAAATTAGGTTTAAATCAGACATTTATTTTATTTTATGAACATATTAAACCGTGAATGTCTTCTAGAGTATTTGTTATTAAAGGAAAAATGGTAAAAGAATATCCCAAAAAAAAAAAGATAATAAAAATGCATTTCCACTATTTAGTATTAGGAAAATAGAAGAATAATTTAGTTAATTTTCAAATATTTCAAATTCATTTTTCATCTTAATGATGGTTTTTAAACTTGAATTTTCACAGGACTTAGTCTTAGCTAGCTGTGAATGCACTTTGCATGTGTTGTCGCCTAAGTTTGAGTAACAATGGAGGGTTGGAATTGGTATTTAATGGGTGAGATTTCTCATCCCAAAATAAATACATAAATAAATAAATAAATAAAATTTTCAATTTTCCAACCTCCCTGATTTTTGAAAAAGAAAAAAAGCTTTTTTTCCCCCGTTCTTTTGGTATATTTTCTTATACCTAAAAATTGGAAAACTACATTTTTGAAAAACAACTAATATCTAGCGGGCAATCAAAATGGGATTGCTGTGGATATTTGTTGAGTATTCCTAGACTTTAGTAGGGATTGATTTTACATACATTCCCTCCAACCTCCAATTTTTTTTTTTTTTTTTTGAGGAGATGGTTGAATATTTGAAGATATCAAAGCCATTGTTCGAGTGGGGACTGAACAGATTCGCCTCTCTCAAGAAATTAACAATCGTCAGTGAATGTCCAGACTTGGTGTCATCTTCGCGGCGTCCTGCCTCTCTAACCGAACTGCAGATTTCAGATATGCCTGTAATTTAACTGTAGTATCAACCGCCTGTATCCATAAAAGAAGAAAATTATGTTTGGGATTCCATGATGCGCTCTATTATAACTGACTTTTCTACTGTTGAATCAATTTTCTTGTTTTTATCGTTTGTGATCTTTATGCCACCTCTAGTTACCACTGTAAATCAATTTTGCAGCTGAGGAAGATGATAAAAAGAAACAAAACAAGGTGGTGTTATTAGCAATCACTTGCCTTACAACTGCAGCTGGTTTTCCTCTGCTATGTTTCTGTTCTGGCAACAAGCTATTGATCAGGATTCCCCCCCAAATCCATAGGGTTACCAATCTGCAGCTACTGATGAATTTACTAACAAGGTTGAAAAATAAGCCCCCGCGCGGGGGGGGATGCATATGGCCCTGTCTACGAGGTATTGTTTCAGCTGACTGTTTATTCCAGGGCATATTGCTAGATGGACAAGAAACTAATAGCAGTGAAGAAACTTTCAAAGACATCAACACAAGGGATTTGAGGGGTTCAAGAATGGGGTTAAGGACTTTTATAATCAGACATCTGCATTCGAATGGATGTATGGATTTATGGATTTTTATAATCAGACATCTTCATTGTTAAGTTTGGTTTCATATTGCTAAAGTCAGTGGAAGAGGGAAGCCTTAAAGAGCACTGTTACTCAAATGGTCTAGTGGGCATTGAAGAGGTTGGCAGTCAGATATTGAACTCTTTCACCGATTATTGAATAAGGCTGCCGAAAAAATAAAACGAATAAAAAATTTGTGTTTAAGAATGTTTGACTAGTGGCCAATCAATACGAACATGGTCTGAATTATGACCACTTTGTAATCATTGTTATATTGGGTTGTTGATAGCTGTAAGAGTTGATTTAGTTAATGTGTATTGAGCAATGGAAACTCCGCGTCCTGTCTTTAAAGCCAGAACAGAGCATGTCAGTCAGAAGCTAAGTGCATCTTCATTACTTGTTAACTTGCTCTTTGACTTATTGTTATCAGTGGTACTAATTGCATCTGATATGCAGACTGATAGGCACTCTGGTTCAAAATTATCCTTACCCGATGTCGGAACATGTGTCTCGTCCAAAGGAATTGTTGGATTATTTCCCGTTCATGCATGGCGAGGTTGCCACTTACCTTGTTACTGCATTTTCTCATGTTTTATGTTTTTCCTCTGTAATGGAGTATCTGACATTGAAGAATCACTGTTTTATTTAAGAGGATTGTATTTAATCACCAGAACATTTAATATATGAAAGTTGTCTTTTTCTTTTTTTCTTTTTATTGCAAAAAAGAGCATTTTTGCCCAACTTTAAATAAAATACATATGTAGTAGGTTTCAAATGCAATAACTCGTAACTACGAGGATTTATTTTGGGATTTTGGGCATCCCTCTTTAATTCAAATGCAAAAGATAAAAGAAGCAATGTTGCCAACTTAAAATAAGAATTTATGAATATGTATTTAGGTTTCAAATCCAGTAGCCCATGACTGTAAAGATTTATTTTGGATTTTGGGTATCCCTTTTTTTGAAGCAACTTACGCATTCCAGTTGAATTTTATTAACTTCAAATATTTTGCTTAGGTCATGTTTAGCAGTATTTTGCGGCTTGAATCACTTAATCATGCAGGATTATATCACATCCTGCAACATAATTGCATTAAATGCGTGAGCTTGTATTTATGCACATGCCATATTTTGACATTGAGGAGATAAGCTTCCCTTCATTTGAAAAGGATTTTCTCCATGATGCCAAATGAAACCAATGATGATAATCACAGTATTGGAAATGAGTGCAGTTACATTGTTATTTAAATCAATTACGTAATAATCATCCTGTTTTTTCATCTCTTGATTGAGCAAATTTATATCTTCATTTCAGTACGTTCAACCTTTGCTTATTTCATCCACTCTCACTTTTGCTATTGGGAGAAAGTTCAAACAGCATTATTTCTGCAATTCATAGATAAGATTCCAATTGTCAACTTCAAAAATGGCTTCCTAAGGCAGTGTCAGGGTTTTTGATGCGTTTGGTGGGAAGCCTGTCCAATCAGCTTCGTTATATCTTTGCTTATACAATTTACACGGTCTTCGAATAGTGCACATTCTTCTGATAGGCGCATTAGAATGCAGATGTCTGATTATAAGAATCCATACATCCATTATCCGGTAAGGATCTCGGGTTGAATAGTGCACATTCTTCAGAGTTTAACTTGAACAGCTTGAATATATGTAGATTTCTTTGACATTTTAAATTGACGTTCTTACCATGGTACATTATACCAATTGCTATCTATAGAAAAGTTTAAGCTTGCAACTTCCTTGGTTTGTCTTCCTTAGCATCTTTTGTGCTTCCCAAATAAATTAAATGGTCTGTACAAAGACTTTCAAAATGAATTTCGGAAGCATGGTTGATTTTACCTTCCTTGTTTTTGTTTATTTGTAGTTGCATTAATCCTTGTACATATCTCTTATTGTTTAATATATAATCTTTTGTTTCTAAGAAAAAAACAACTGCGTGAATGGTTCACGAAGCATGTTGAACCCCCATATTCTTCCACCAGAATATTGGACCCAGTCCGAAGAACATTTCAAAGCTGTCAATGGCAAACTCTTCACCACCTCTTTGATTACCAAAAAATCCATTGGTATTCAAATTTTCCCAAACTGTGTCATTTGGACCAAGGTTATTGGTTCCACTCTTCCTAATAAGGATATCTTGTTAGGATTTGACATCCTTCACCAAATCAAACACCTCCAAATCATTCCCACTGGAATCCGAGTCAAGTCCATGTTCAAACCATTCACAAACATTCTGAAACTCTACAATTTGTCTGAAACTCCCCAGTCTTACCAGGATATTTCAACCAAACTTTTGAGTTTCTGTCCAGAGTCCCATTCTGAGTTCACCCATCCAAATCCATTGTGGAAAAATAAGTCTTTCTTCATTAAGTTACCCTTCAAACTCAATGAAGACATTAACCCAACTAAAGCTACCCATCCAGGAATGAGTCCTTCTGACTTACTCCTAGCCCAACAAGAATGTTCACAATTGTTAGCCCAAGGTTTAATCGAGCCCACAAGTTCCCAATGGGCTTGCCAAGCCTTTTATGTTGAAAAGCATTCTGAAATTGTCCGAGGAAAGAAACGCCTAGTCATTGACTACCAGCCATTAAACATGTTTTTACAAGATGACAAATTCCCTTTACCTCGCCGACAAAGCATGTTCACTTTTCTTAAAAATGCCCAGATCTTTTCAAAATTTGATTTAAAATCTGGTTTTTGGCAACTCGGCATTGAACCCTCCGAACGTTACAAAACCGCCTTTTGTATTCCCAATGCCCATTTCCAATGGACCGTCCTACCCTTTGGCCTCAAAACTGCCCCCTCCATTTTCCAAAAATCCATGGTCCAAATCTTCCAGCCCATTTTGCATCATGCATTGATTTACATTGACGATATTTTGCTTTTTTCAGGATCGCATGAAGAACATCGCAACCTATTGTCCCAATTCTATGATATTATCCAAAGTCATGGAATCATGTTATCGGCCAAGAAAAGCACCATTGCTACAGATAATATTGAATTCCTTGGTATGATCATTAAAGATGGACACTACCAGCCAGGAAAGCACATTGCCCAAGAATTGCTTCACTTTCCAGATCAGCAACTTTCCAAAAGGCAAATCCAACAGTTTCTCGGCATTATCAATTACATCCGTGATTTCCTCCCACATGTGGACCATCACACTCATCATCTCTCGGCTTTATTGAAAAAGAAGCCCCCAGAATGGAATGCTGACCACACACGTGCTGTCACTACTCTCAAGCAGATTGCGCAAAATCCGCCTCCTTTAAAGTTGATTACTGATGGCAAGCGCATATTACAGACAGACGCAAGTGATGAATCATGGGGTGCCATCCTCCTCGAAGAACTCAATGACAAGGAACACTTTATCGCTTACGCTAGTGGACATTTTTCTGAAACACAGAAGCACTACCATAGCGTGTTTAAAGAAATCTTAGCGGTAAAGAATGGCATCAAAAAGTTTGAGTATCATCTGATTGGACACCATTTTCTCATCCGAATGGACAGCTCAGCCTTCCCCAATATCTTTCATTTCAAAGGTAAAACTGTTCCCGAAAAAATGTTACTCAGATTAAAAGATTGGTTTTCCAAATATGACTTTTCAGTCAAGCATATAAAGGGATCCCAGAACCTCATCCCTGATATGCTCTCCAGACTCTCTAAACCACAAGACCCTCTCACCCTGTTTTCCACCACCTACCATTTTCCGATTATCTCCATGGCTACCTCACTACCCCCAGAAGCTCTCACCAAGAAAACTTTTCCCTTCAACAAAACCTTCTCTTCTGTTTTTGATATCCAAGAATTTGCAAGAAAAGCTCTCTTTCGCTTTTTCATGAAAGCCTACCTTGTCACCGACCCTTTTCCTTTTTCCACTTTCCACCCAGAAAATCTGTTCCTTACTGGTTTAACCCTTGATCCGGCCAGGGACACCACTGAAGACGTGTTATGGTACATCTGGTGCCTAACAGTCCTTTACGCAACCAAGTTAGTCCTCCCCATTTCTCCCACTCTGGACCACCTCCTTAATCCAGATAACGCCACCTCCCTTACCTGGACCCTACTTGAATGGTTCTCCCCCATCCCATGGTGGAGAAAGAAACTGCAACAACTGTCCGAAATTTACAACCTTGACCGTATGCCTGCCCCTGAAGCACAAATGTTCACATCAGTTTTTATTATTCACAGGCCATACTTCCAACATCCAGACACCCATCTCTTTTGGACTCAAGATCAGGTATATGAATGGTTCACTGCACCACATATAGCTGTGATTGAAAATGACATACAAGACGTCCTGCACAATTACCTTTGCCAATTAAACCACCAACCTCCGCCACTTAAAGATATCTCTCACACCTCCTTAGGTCCACAACATGACCTTCTCATGATACCCACTCCATCTGCCATATCTAAACCTAAGTCCACTGGCATCATCATCAAAGAAGAACGACCAGACTACACTGACTTCCTTTATCAAGACTCACAAGATCCATGGGAAGATTTTCTTCCTCTGAGCCAACACCTCCACCAGTTTCCCCAACCAACAATGGATGAACCTGGCCCCTCCGTACCAGGACCCTCAACCCAATCTTCCAAACGACCAGCTCAACCATCCAAAGTTGAAAAAGCCACCCAAACTTCCCCTAAGTATACTCCGAAGTGTACTCCCAGAGACTATAATTGCCCTTATCCACCATGCCGTGGTCCCTCCTGTAAGCATCCAAAGCTCTCCAAAACTTTCTTCCAAAAGCATCCTCACTCTGGTGATACGGACCCAGATGAGACCGAAAGCTCATCCGAAGACGAATACATGAATCTCCGCTCTCCATAAAGTTGTTTGTCTTGTTGCTTTCAATAAAGTAGTTTGTCTTGTTGTCATAATGATGTTTCGCTTTATGTTTGCATAATTATTAAAGTTTACTTTTACTTTAATACTTTTGTCCAAGTCATGCTTTAATTATTAAAGCACTTTTGTCTTTTGTAATAATTAAAGTTGTGCAATTATGTAAAAGATAGGGGTCCTGTCCTATCTTCTCACGAATCCTCCTCTATATAAAGGATTCTCCCCTTGCTTGTAAGATATAGAAGTTCCTCTATATAAAGGATTCTCCCCTTGCTTGTAAGATATAGAAGTTTGAAAGAAAAAACTCGTGTTTTTCTCTTACACCATGAATCCCTAAAACTCTTCTCTCTCTCTGCAAATGAAGTCCTAAGAAAGAAACAGAATAAAGAATTAAATTTGTTCATTTTGAAAACCTAAGGAAGTATGCTCTGCACTTGCCTTTTCTAAGGATCCTGTGCATCAGAAAACTTTTGATCATTTCTTATCTGGTTTGGTACCCTGTTTTAGACTAAAGGAAAGTCTGTTTTGGGTTGTATAACCTGAGAAAAATGTTTTAAAGGTTTTTGATTACAGAGGTATATCGGCTGGAAACCCGAGCTTGCGGACTACTGGTCCAAAGAACAGTTTTAACTGTTGTAGTTCTGGTATAACAACGCCACGTACTTCACCCCAACTGGTATCAGAGCCATACCCATCCTTGAAAATTTCATGTTTTCTAAATTCACGATTTCTTGCCCAAAATGGTATAATTTAAGGCTTTTTCTATTTTGATCTCTAGAACTTCAGGCGCAGAGAGACCTTCTCCTTCATGGCATCCACTTCCTCTTCACCTCCTGTTACTCTTTCTTCCACTCTTTCTTTACCGAAATCTTGCACTTCTCATACTACTAATAAAATTGAAAATCTTGTAGAATACTCCTACATCCCTGAATCCGCCCAAATCAGTGAATCTTCTTACCCTCTCCTCAGCCCTTATCAGTTGTACAAACGACCTAGCTCCTTTACCCGCAGTCTCCGCACCCTTATCTCTACCAGACGCCCTCACCCTAAAGAATATATCCAGTCTTCTCGCCTGGATCAGTGTGCTCTTCAAGCCACCTCTGCTGAGCAATATGTCACTCTGGAGATTCCCTCCGAGTTGCTCTCCAACTGGAAACGAGAAGGTTATACTCATCTTCATCTTGGAGGCATCAGATTAATCCTTACCCTTCATGGGAGAAAAGGATTACCGGTTACCGCTCGACTTGCTATGCTTGATACCCGGTTTAAACAGTACCAAGATGCTGTTATCGGTACTGTCCTCACAACCCTTCATGCAGGAAGTGTTTTACTCACTTTCTATCCCAATTTCAATCTTTCTCTCCAAGACCCCAATTTGCCCACAACCTTGAAAGTCCAAGTTCAGATTCAAGGTGCTGAACAAATTTCTTCTGCAAAAATTGCCACTTTACATCACCAACTGGTCTACAGGCTTCAAAATCATGCCTTAGATCTACCCGCTCCAGAACACCACTCTGACACCCTCATGGTGTTAGCAGAATCTGACCAGATCCCGAAGATTTTCAATTTTATTAGTAGTATGAGAAGTGCAAGATTTCGGTAAAGAAAGAGTGGAAGAAAGAGTAACAGGAGGTGAAGAGGAAGTGGATGCCATGAAGGAGAAGGTCTCTCTGCGCCTGAAGTTCTAGAGATCAAAATAGAAAAAGCCTTAAATTATACCACCCCCCAGTGCTCCACAAGAGCCTCCTAGGCTCTCCTTTACCTATTCTTCAATGATCACAGCTGTTCAGACAGCGCAGGAAGATCTGCCCATTACAGGGTTTAATTCTCAAGGCTACCCTGTTTATCCAGCCAAACACAATGGCCATTTCCTATGGGATGCCCCTGGTTCCGGCATGTGTGACCCAAATTGTCCCTGCTGGGATGATTGGGAAGAAGACGATGATTACGCAACCACAAGGAAAAAGAAACCCAAAAAGAAAAAACCTCCTGTTCCATGTCACCACTGTGACCCTAAACCACCATCAGATCCTCCACCTCCACCGGCTCCATTACCCATCTACCGAAAAGAACTCACATGGATTGCCAAACATTGCAAATCTGCGATTCCATCACCACTCTCACACCCAACACCTACCGTCCAACCACTGGCTTGTATGATGTTTTCCTCTACTTCTTCAGATTACTCTTCTTCCTTTCCTCCTTTGGAACCCCATACAGATTCTCAACGAAATGTTGTGTCCAAACCCTTTATCCCTTCCCCTATTACCTCCACTGGCCACCTAGAACCTCCCAAACCTTTTGAATCAGTCCTCAACTGGCAAACCCAAAATGCTAGAGCACAGAATGATACTTTGGTCAATATCAATTCCAAAGTTGAGAAAATCAGTTTACGAACTGACCAGCTTGAGACAAAGGTTGACTCCATCTCTGCACAGATGCAGCAGATCCACCAAAATCTCCAGTCCAGAATTGGCCAACTCGATTCAGAGTTACGAGCCATGCTAGCCCACAGATACAATGGTCCCGAATTTGACCAAAAGGAAAGGGAAATCAGGCGATTAAAAGCTGAACTTGCTCAGATTGAATCTGAAAAACAGAGACCTACCCTTTTCACCAGTTCACCTCTTATTCCTTCTATCGGTCCAACTTACCATCCTTTTGCCTCTATGCTCTCTCCTATTAAACAATATGACCCTTCCAAGTTATTTGGCATGACTCATACTCTTTTCAGAGACAATCCTTTGCCACCGCCACCTAAACCTAAACCCAAACCTAGACCACAGCCTCGACCTCCCCCTCTTCATCCTTCCTCTCTGACCATCCCTGGCCAACCATCTCCTACTTTTACACCGACCTCACCACCAGCTCCTTTATCAGTCCCTGCCCAATCAAAAGATAAAGAACCCATGAACCAATTTACTGCTCACGCAGTCATCCATTCATCTACTGACGATCAAACTTCTGATTCAAATCTAGCTGTTTCAGATAGCCATACCGAAACTGACACAGAATCTTCAGCATCCACCAGTGACTCTGAAAAGTCCTATGCTGATATTACCAAAATCCTGATGGCTCAACCTGATCAAGGCCAAACCTCTCATACAGAACCATATGTTGATATTCCCTCCGAAGTTGAAGAAGAAATGCCTGAATCTTCTGCCACAAACCAACCTTCTCCAGCCCAGCCCAATCCACCCAGTCACAAATCGTCAAATGGTCCATGGTTCACATTTGATGATCTTCCATCTCATAAATGGCGTGACCGACTCAATGAAATGTCTGCCTGGATTGATCTACAGATGCTAAGACCAGGAGCAACAACTCAATCAGTCCTTAGAGAATTTGCTACTCGTTTTACGGGTGCTCTAAGAGATTGGTTTGATTCGTTAGGACAATATCGCCAGTTACAGTTTGTTGACCTTCCAGAAGTTTCAAGTGCTCTTGCTGTACTTCATGATCAATTCCTTGGCGACCCTTCTGCAGTCTTTGAAGCTGCCAGACGAGACTACCTCAACATGAAATGCTGCTCCCTCAATGCTAAGGATCTTGACTTCCATTATAAGCGAATGTCCCTGCTGTTCTATAAGCTTAATGGATTCAATGAACCGACATTAAAGCATGTCTTTCTGGCTTCCCTCCCCGAAGAACTCCAACCTGACATCCAGAGACAACTTACAGCATCCAATCTTTCCCTAGACAACATCTCCCTTGGCAAAATCTTCCAGCTTGCCAAAACCTGCCTTGACAAACTTTGCGAGCAAAAACAGTTTTTCAAAGAACTGTTGAAAGACAAAGAACCTTTCCGCAGTGCTTGCAAAAAGCCTTATTTACAGATCAAATGCCACAAGAAAAAGGATTGCGATTGCAGTTCAAAGAAAAAACGGCATTTTCGAAAATTCAAAACTCCAGAATTTTCATCCAAACCTCGCAGATCCCGAAAGCCCTACCGGTTCTTCAGAAAGAAATCTTCCTCCTCCAGAGAATTCAAACGAAAGCAATCAAGCAGATGTTTCATCTGCAAGAGAAAAGGCCACTATGCCAAAGATTGTCCCAACAAAAGAGAAAAGGCCATCCGGTTGGTTGAACATCTTCAAGCAACTACAGACTACTCTCCTGCCAAAGATGAATTGGAATTCTATTTCTCTGAACAAGATGAACCCAACGATGAAACAGTGTTCGCACTACAAAATTCCTCTGACTCAGATAGTGACCAGTCTCAAGTGATTTTCCACCAACAGTTACTCTCCCTTGATACTACAGTTCCTATCCCATCCATCAAACTCCAGATCTTGCCCTCAAAATTCCAAAGGCCCATTCCAGCAATTGGTCTTATAGATACTGGTGCCCAACGAAGCATGTTGAACCCCCATATTCTTCCACCAGAATATTGGACCCAGTCCGAAGAACATTTCAAAGCTGTCAATGGCAAACTCTTCACCACCTCTTTGATTACCAAAAAATCCATTGGTATTCAAATCTTCCCAAATTGTGTCATTTGGACCAAGGTTATTGGTTCCACTCTTCCTAATAAGGATATCTTATTAGGATTTGACATCCTTCACCAAATCAAACACCTCCAAATCATTCCCACTGGAATCCGAGTCAAGTCCATGTTCAAACCATTCACAGACATTCTGAAACTCTACAATTTGTCTGAAACTCCCCAGTCTTACCAGGATATTTCAACCAAACTTTTGAGTTTCTGTCCAGAGTCCCATTCTGAGTTCACCCATCCAAATCCATTGTGGAAAAATAAGTCTTTCTTCATTAAGTTACCCTTCAAACTCAATGAAGACATTAACCCAACTAAAGCTACCCATCCAGGAATGAGTCCTTCTGACTTACTCCTAGCCCAACAAGAATGTTCACAATTGTTAGCCCAAGGTTTAATTGAGCCCACAAGTTCCCAATGGGCTTGCCAAGCCTTTTATGTTGAAAAACATTCTGAAATTGTCCGAGGAAAGAAACGCCTAGTCATTGATTATCAGCCCCTAAACATGTTTTTACAAGATGACAAGTTTCCATTACCCCGCAGACAAAGCATGTTTACTTTTCTTAAAAATGCCCAGATCTTTTCAAAATTTGATTTAAAATCTGGTTTTTGGCAACTAGGCATTGAACCCTCCGAACGTTACAAAACCGCTTTTTGTATTCCCAATGCCCATTTCCAATGGACCGTCCTACCCTTTGGCCTCAAAACTGCCCCCTCCATTTTCCAAAAATCCATGGTCCAAATCTTCCAGCCCATTTTGCATCATGCATTGATTTACATTGACGATATTTTACTTTTTTCAGGATCGCATGAAGAACATCGCCACCTATTGTCCCAATTCTATGATATTATCCAAAGTCATGGAATCATGTTATCGGCCAAGAAAAGCACCATTGCTACAGATAATATTGAATTCCTTGGTATGATCATTAAAGATGGACACTACCAGCCAGGAAAGCACATTGCCCAAGAATTGCTTCACTTTCCAGATCAGCAACTTTCCAAAAGGCAAATCCAACAGTTTCTCGGCATTATCAATTACATCCGTGATTTCCTCCCACATGTGGACCATCACACTCATCATCTCTCGGCTTTATTGAAAAAGAAGCCCCCAGAATGGAATGCTGACCACACACGTGCTGTCACTACTCTCAAGCAGATTGCGCAAAATCCGCCTCCTTTAAAGTTGATTACTGATGGCAAGCGCATATTACAGACAGACGCAAGTGATGAATCATGGGGTGCCATCCTCCTCGAAGAACTCAATGACAAGGAACACTTTATCGCTTACGCTAGTGGACATTTTTCTGAAACACAGAAGCACTACCATAGCGTGTTTAAAGAAATCTTAGCGGTAAAGAATGGCATCAAAAAGTTTGAGTATCATCTGATTGGACACCATTTTCTCATCCGAATGGACAGCTCAGCCTTCCCCAATATCTTTCATTTCAAAGGTAAAACTGTTCCCGAAAAAATGTTACTCAGATTAAAAGATTGGTTTTCCAAATATGACTTTTCAGTCAAGCATATAAAGGGATCCCAGAACCTCATCCCTGATATGCTCTCCAGACTCTCTAAACCACAAGACCCTCTCACCCTGTTTTCCACCACCTACCATTTTCCGATTATCTCCATGGCTACCTCACTACCCCCAGAAGCTCTCACCAAGAAAACTTTTCCCTTCAACAAAACCTTCTCTTCTGTTTTTGATATCCAAGAATTTGCAAGAAAAGCTCTCTTTCGCTTTTTCATGAAAGCCTACCTTGTCACCGACCCTTTTCCTTTTTCCACTTTCCACCCAGAAAATCTGTTCCTTACAGGTTTAACCCTTGATCCGACCAGAGACACCACTGAAGACGTGTTATGGTACATCTGGTGCCTAACAGTCCTTTACGCAACCAAGTTAGTCCTCCCCATTTCTCCCACTCTGGACCACCTCCTTAATCCAGATAACGCCACCTCCCTTACCTGGACCCTACTTGAATGGTTCTCCCCCATCCCATGGTGGAGAAAGAAACTGCAACAACTGTCCGAAATTTACAACCTTGACCGTATGCCTGCCCCTGAAGCACAAATGTTCACATCAGTTTTTATTATTCACAGGCCATACTTCCAACATCCAGACACCCATCTCTTTTGGACTCAAGATCAGGTATATGAATGGTTCACTGCACCACATATAGCTGTGATTGAAAATGACATACAAGACGTCCTGCACAATTACCTTTGCCAATTAAACCACCAACCTCCGCCACTTAAAGATATCTCTCACACCTCCTTAGGTCCACAACATGACCTTCTCATGATACCCACTCCATCTGCTATATCTAAACCTAAGTCCACTGGCATCATCATCAAAGAAGAACGACCAGACTACACTGACTTTCTTTACCAAGACTCACAAGATCCATGGGAAGATTTTCTTCCTCTGAGCCAACACCTCCACCAGTTTCCCCAACCAACAATGGATGAACCTGGCCCCTCCGTACCAGGACCCTCAACCCAATCTTCCAAACGACCAGCTCAACCATCCAAAGTTGACAAAGCCACCCAAACTTCCCCTAAGTATACTCCGAAGTGTACTCCCAGAGACTATAATTGCCCTTATCCACCATGCCGTGGTCCCTCCTGTAAGCATCCAAAGCTCTCCAAAACATTCTTCCAAAAGCATCCTCACTCTGGTGATACGGACCCAGATGAGACCGAAAGCTCATCCGAAGACGAATACATGAATCTCCGCTCTCCATAAAGTTGTTTGTCTTGTTGCTTTCAATAAAGTAGTTTGTCTTGTTGTCATAATGATGTTTCGCTTTATGTTTGCATAATTATTAAAGTTTGCTTTTACTTTAATACTTTTGTCCAAGTCATGCTTTAATTATTAAAGCACTTTTGTCTTTTGTAATAATTAAAGTTGTGCAATTATGTAAAAGATAGGGGTCCTGTCCTATCTTATCTTTTACTTTTACTTTTGAAAACGATAGGGGTCCTGTCCTATCTTCTCAAGAATCCTCCTCTATATAAAGGATTCTCCCCTTGCTTGTAAGATATAGAAGTTTGAAAGAAATAAACTCGTGTTTTTCTCTTACACCATGAATCCCTAAAACTCTTCTCTCTCTCTGCAAATGAAGCTCTAAGAAAGAAAAAGAATAAAGAATTAAATTTGTTCATTTTGAAAACCTAAGGAAGTATGCTCTGCACTTGCCTTTTCTAAGGATCCTGTGCATCAGAAAACTTTTGATCATTTCTTATCTGGTTTGGTACCCTGTTTTAGACTAAAGGAAAGTCTGTTTTGGGTTGTATAACCTGAGAAAAATGTTTTAAAGGTTTTTGATTACAGAGGTATATCGGCTGGAAACCCGAGCTTGCGGACTACTGGTCCAAAGAACAGTTTTAACTGTTGTAGTTCTGGTATAACAACGCCACGTACTTCACCCCAACTGGTATCAGAGCCATACCCATCCTTGAAAATTTCATGTTTTCTAAATTAATATTCTGTTTTGAAGGATTTAGAGAAGTTCCTTTGAGATTCATTTTTGAACATGTGCATCAACTTTGTAATTACATCAATTCAACTTAGTCATGTTACTCTTCTTTAAATGGATTTGCAGCTTAATTTTAAGACATTGTGTAGACAAGGTGAGTTAATATGTGCTAGTGTCTGATGATTTGATTGAACTAGAGTTTATCTGGTTAAATAGCTGCTTTCAGTATTAATAATGTTTGTCAGTTGCATGTTTGCTCATATTTTAGGAGTTCTTTTACAAACTTGGCTGAAGAAACCGAAAGCCAATATTTAACTTCCATGGCTGCCTTCTTGGTCTGATTTTTCCGCTCCTCTCTGCTAGCCTTTTAAATAAATGGGTGAAATTAATTGATCAAAATTACATTTTTTCTAAATTTTTTGTAAGTTCATCCAATAGCTCTTAATCTCATTAGTAAACATATAATTAATCCAACCATTGATGATTTTAATTTCTTCATTACCAGTCCAACTATTTAATCCAAAACACAAGCCAAAAAGACCAAATCCTTTTCCTGTGTTGATCAATTTATTTCAACCCATGCCGCGTAAAGTAAATCTAATTTCGAGGCAAAGCTACTGTTTGGCAACAAAGAAAATTGTATTTTAATTTTCCATATAGAATAATTGTATCTATCTTCTGATTTTCATCAATATATATATATATTTTCATGTTGTCATAGACTCAATAGTTTACTTAAAGGAAATTTCATTATTTAATACTTAATTCAGCCAGCTGGTTAAGTGAATTGGTAGCTGATCCAGATTACATGGAGAAATCTGAAACTATTGCATGTACTGCTTCTTAACAGGTTTTTATGCTTATATTTTGAAACAGCATACTGTCCTGCTCTTTATTTGTACTCTTTGTCAATTTATATTATTTTAGTGATCTTTTATTAACAAAGGCAAAGTAAGGCCTAGGCAGGAGCCTAGGAATTTGATGTTTAATTATTCTTATTATATTATCATTTTCCACATAGAATAACTACAAATTTGAGGGACAGAGATATTTTGCACATGTTTACCAAAACTAGAGTGTATGTTTTGATCTCAATCTGTAATTCTGTATGATATATTATGTCATGGTTTTGTAGTAATTATTCATAAGTTTGATTTATTTACTACTTTAAAAAGAATCTTTTAAGTAGCTAGTGTATTAATTATGAATTCCAAATACAACAAAAAATAATTTATTTATGTTGGAATAGGTCGGGTGATTGATGGAATGAATTAGATGTTCGATGAAATGCCTCTATGAGCAACCTCGACCTAAATCTTAATATCAGCAAGTCTTGACATGGCAACTGACTCAGCAGAATCTGGCGATTCATGATAAGGATTGGATAAAACAAGTGTAAATTGTCCTTTGTAAAGTTCAATGAATCATGTCCATTAGATTGAATTATGCATAGCCATTGCCCATTAAATTATTCTTGATCATAATATTTTGATAAGATGAAATGAACTTGTGATTGATTGACTTGTTAATTTGTAGTCTTGAAATTGGAGTGCAGGTCAATGAAAAAAAGTGGTCTCTTAACTCTATTTGCGGGAATTAGATTATTGATTCCAATTACCAATCCATCTTTGGACATTGAGACCAATTATAAAAATGGTCTCTTTCCTCTAGGTGCTTGGCTTTTATAACATGGAATTAGCGATACCTTCAATATTCTCTTTAAATCCCAATTAATCTTGTTTACTTACCCCTATGTAAAATTTCACCTCCACACCCACCCCAAAATACAACGCAAATGAAGGTTGCTGGCAGAGCCGATATAAATATTTAAAAAATAATTTTCTTGAATAGAAATAATTTTAAAGATGAAAAATACTTTCATATTGCTTGTTGTAAACCTTTTAATACTTGATTCGACTTACGGAATTAGCTCTATTCAACTAATTAAATTTCAAATTCTCCATTTTTGTAGTTCAAAACTATGAGAAGTTGAACAAAAATAGTCAAATTATGATAAAAAATAATCAATCAAAAAAGTTTTAGCTATTATATTATTTATATGATACAATTACTAATAAGAGAAAGACAAAGAAAGTATTGTTTAATTTAAATGGCTTTAAGAAGGAAGATAAATGAACAATTACCTAAATAAGTTAAGAAAGAGATTGTGAATGGGGTTTGTTTAGGAGAAAGAGTAGTAAGGGTATTTGTGGAATTAAAGAGGGTGTCAATAGAAATTAAATTAAATTTTAAATTTATTAATATGATGTGTTTAAAAAAGGGTTTTAAGAGAATAATAGAAGGGTTCAAAATAGTCCAACTCTAATTAATTTTACAGCTCGGGAAGATGATAAAAAGAAACAAAACAAAACTGCAGCTGGTTTTCTTTTACTATGCTATGTTTTATATTTCTTCTGTATGAAAATGCTCAAAACAAAAGGTAACCTGTTCTGCCAACAAACTGTTGATCAAGATTATGTAAATTTTATTTCAATAAAGAAGATGTAAATTTAAAACCTTTTCTGAATTTCAAATTGTTGCTATTTGACTCAGCTAAAGAAGCAAAGAGCAAAGTATCAAATTCTGCAGTTACTGATGAATTTAATATTAAGGTTCGAGAGTAAGCTTGGGGAGGGTGGATATGGCACTGTCTATGAGGCAGTATCTCATCCGACTGTTAAATAATATGGCACCAAAACCAAAGTCTCGAGTTCAAACCTTCAACACGTGTTGATTGTATTTTTATTCCAGGGCATATTGCTACATGGATAAGAAATTAATAGCAGTGGAGAAACTTTCAACGATATCAATACAAGTGATTTGAGGGTTTCAAGAATGAGGTTATGCTAACTGCAAAACTTCAGCATATAAATCTTGTTAGAGTTTTGGGATTGTGCATTGACAAAGAGAAGAGCAAATGCTGATTAATGAGCACATGCCTAAAAAGCTTGTATGGCTGCCTTCTTGGTCTATTTTTCTTCTCCTCTTTGCTTGCCTTTTAAATAAATGAGTGAAATTAATAGCATTAGTAAGCATATAATTAATCCAACCATTGATGATTTTAATTTATTCCTTATCAGGCCAAATATTCAATCCAAAACACAAGCCAATAAGACCAAATTACTTCTTTTATTTTTATTTTTTCATGTCGCCGTTGTTTTTCGTAAAAGAAATTTCAGTATTTAATTAATACTAAATTTATCCCATGCTACAGCATCCTTTGTTTCAATATCTTTTCATATCTTCTGGTACCTTATATTATAACAGTTAACTGATGTTAGAATTGGTCATGTGTTTGATGGAATGAATTAGATGTTCAATGAAATGCCTCTGTGAGTAGCCTTATACTAAACCTCAACATCCGCACTCTGTACAACAAGTATTGACATGGCAACTGACTGAGCAGAAACTAATGACTCATGGTAAGGATTGTTTAGGGAATGAAATAGGGTGACCAAGATAAAGATGTTTGCTCATACATTATCGTGCTCTCCTCCAAAGTAAAAGTGAGCAAATGGTTGAGCACATCACCTTGACCAGGATGTTGTTTGGTGACCTCGAGCACATCACCTCGACCAGGATATTATTGGTCACCTCGACCAGAGTAATATGTGGTGACCTCAAGCACATCACCTTGACCAGGAGGTTATTGGTCACCTCGAGCAGATCATCTCGACCAGGATGTTATTGGTCACTTCGACCATAATAATATATGGTGACCTCGAACACATTTCCTCGACCAGGATATTATTGGTCACCTCGACTAGAGTAATATGTGGTGACCTCGAGCACATCACCTCGACCAGGAGGTTATTGGTCACCTCGAGCAAATTATCTCGACCAGGATGTTATTGGTCACTTCGACCAGAATAATATGTGGTGACCTCGAGCACATTTCCTCAACCAGAATGTTATTGGTCACCTCGACCAGGAATTACCAGGAAGCACGATTCAGTCAAAACAGTTTCTCCAAAATATTAGGGACCATATTCTTAGTGAGCTGAAAATTAGTAGTTTCTTGAGAATTCTAAGAGAGCGGAAAAGACTGCTATAGTTTCCTATAAAAACCCTAGGAATGGGGAGGAAATGGGGGGGATTCTTCTAGCTCTCTCTCTCTCTCTAAGCAACTGAACCCATTGGACATTTTTCTCTCTCTACCACTGAGAAATTTCTCTTTCGCTTGTGATTTCTTTAAGATTGATTATTTCAAATTCTTTTCCTTTAAATTTACTTAAAAGCTTTTTGTTTAAAGCAATCATAGTTAAGCCACATGAATTGTGGTATGGGTTTTTCCAAGTAAGACCCGAATCGCTGACTTGAGCGTCGGAGGGTTCTCGCCGGAAAAACTTCCGGCACCTCCTGACTGTTGGCTGTGTTCACAGGCTCACTGGTTATCTGCTCATGGATCGTCTGCTCATGGGTTGTCTGCTCATGGATCGTCTGCTCATGGGTTGTCTGCTCATGGATCGTCTTCTCATGGGTTCTCTGCTCATGGATCGTCTGCTCATGGATTATCTGCTCATGGGTTGTCTGCTCATAGAACATCTGCTCATAGAAAATCTTCTCATGGTGCTAACTAATCAGCAGATTCCCACCAAACAAATTTAATGATGATGCAGGGATCTGAGATCTGACCAACTTCACCTCCCGAAATTGCTGATCCTTCGACTGTTGAAGCCGTCGACCCTCCCAATTGTTAGGCCTATTTATGTATAAACTCTAAAGTTTTCATCTGTTTTGTAAACATTTTGAGCATAAATTCTAGATGCTTTCTATTGGCTCTTCTGTTGTGGTTTTGCTTATAGATCATTTCTGCAAATTGCCTTAACGCTTTTTGTTGGCTTTGCCTGTTAGTCCTTTAATCGACTGAGTAGGAATAGGCATTTGTTTGCCATAATCAAATTTATAGATTTGCCTGCTGGTCCTTTAGGCGACCGAGCAGAAATAGGCACTCGCTTGCCTTAGTAGAATTTCGTAAAGTTGCCTGCTGGTCTTTCGTTGACCTAGCAGGAACATGCACTTGCTTGTCTTTGTAGAAGTTTGTAGTATTGTCTGCTGGCCTTCCGTTGACCGAGCAGGATTAGGCACTTACTTGCCTTAGTGAAAATTCCATAAAATTACCTGCTGGTCTTTCGTTGACCGAGCAGGAACAAGCACTTGCTTGCCTTTGTAGAATTTTGTAGTATTGCCTGCTGGTCTTTCGTTGACCGAGCAGGAGCAAGCACTTACTTGCCTTAATAAAATTTTCGTAGAATTGCCTGCTGGTCTTTCGTTGACCGAGCAGGAGCAGGCACTTGCTTGCCTTTGTAGAATATTGTAGTATTGCCTGCTGGTCTTTTGTTGACTGAGCAGGAGCAGGCACTTACTTGCCTTAATAAATTTTCGTAGAATTGCCTGCTGGTCTTTTGTTGACCGAGCAGGAGCAGACACTTGCTTGCCTTTGTAGAATTTTGTAGTATTGCCTGCTGGTCTTTTGTTGACCGAGCAGGAGCGGGCACTTACTTGCCTTAATAAAATTTTCGTAAAATTACCTGCTGGTCTTTCATTGACCGAGTAGGAGCAGACACTTACTTGCCTTAATAAAATCTTTAATGGGCTTGCTAGTAGGGGGATTTTCATGCTGAATTCATCTTTATTGAAATTTGAATGCATTACAAAAATACAGAATATATGCATGTGCAACAAGTCATCATGCATCTAAAATAACTTATCAAAACGAAGACTTAGTAGAGCACTTTGCTTACTGGAAATACTTCTTCAAGTGCTCGGCGTTCCACGACCTCTTCACGTCTCGTCCATCTAAGTACGCGAGCTTGTAAGCTCCTGGTCCCGTCACTCGTATCACCCTATACGGGCCTTCCCATTTCGGGTCAAGAACGCCATGGTTAGGATCCCTAGTATTGCGATTCACATTCCTAAGTACCCAATCCTTTGCTCAAAACTGCCTCACGCATACGTTCTTGTTGTAATAACGCATGACCCTTTGCTGACACTGGGCCACTTTCTGTGAGGCCCCTTCCCTTTTCTCCTTCAGCAGGTCCAGGCTCAAACCGATCTGCTCGTCGTTTTGCTCCTCATTAAAGTATTTCGTCCGATGTGTCCCCACTCTGATCTCTGCTGGGACTACCGCCTCATGACTAAAAGCTAAAGCGAACGGGGTTTCCCCTATGGTAGTTTTGTGAGTTGTCTGGTAAGCCCACAATACTCCTGGTAGCTCGTCAACCCAAGCTCCCTTATTCTCTCTCAGCTTAGTTTTCAGGAGTTTCTTTATCACTTTGTTGGCTGCTTCCACTTGTCCGTTTGCCTGGGGGTGTGTGAGGGTGCAGAACTTCAGGTCCACCCTCAAGTTTCAGCAAAATTCCCTGAAGTTGTTGTTGTGAAATTGCCTCCCATTGTCTGTAATGATGGCATAGGGGATCCCGTATCTGCAGATGATATTCTTCCAAATAAAATCCGTCGTTTTTCTCTCCGTGATTTGGCTGAGGACTCCCACTTCTACCCACTTGGTGAAGTAGTCTATTGCCACAATTGCGTGTGTCGCCGCACCTCGGCCCTTAGGTAATGGACCAATCAGGTCGATTCCCTATTGGGCGAAAGGCCATGGGGATGTCATAAGAGTCAGCTTTTCTGGGGGTTATGCAGGAACTTCTGAGAAGCTTTGGCAGATTTTACAATTCTTTGCCATCTTTTTCGCATCCTAGTGCATGATTGGCCAAAAGTATCCTTGCCGGAGTGCCTTGAAGGCTAAAGTTCTTGCTCTCGAGTGATTTCCACATATTCATTCATGAATCTCCCTCAGTACATAATCTGCCTCCTCATCATCTAGACATCTCAAAAGGGGCAAGGTGAATCCTCGGCGGTAGAGCACCCCAGCAAGTAGCGTGTACCTCGCTGCTCGGCATTTTAATTTTCTTGCTTGCCTTTTGTCCTCCGGTAAAATGCCATCGCGGATGTATGCGAGAATCGGGTCCATCCAAGATTCTTCAGTGCTTACTCTCATTACCTCTACTTCCTCCCCTATACTCGGCGAGGTCCTCACCTCTAATGGAACTGACTTAGGTAACTTTGGGTCTACAATTGCAGCCATTCTTACCAACATATCTGCTTGGTAATTCTCATTCTAGGATATCTGCTTTACCTCTACCTCTTTGAAGAGTCCAACCATTTGCTTTGCCTTCTTTAAATAAAGCCTCAACTTCTCTTCCTTTACTTGGAATTGGTCGCAGAGCTGATTGCAGATTAGCTGGGAATCTGCTCGGATTTCTACCCTTTCAGCTCGTAGTGCGTGTGCAAGCCCGAGCCCAGTAATGAAGGCCTCGTATTCAGCTTGGTTATTCGTAAGCTGGAACTCGAATTTTACTGCATAGGATACCTCGACCCCTTCTGGGCTCCATATTACAACTCCTACTCCGGATCCCTGTTCACTACGTGACCCATCAACCATCACCAGCCACACCCCCTCTGGTTTCTCCTGCTCTATTGGTTGTTCCTCCCGAATCTCTTCCCTTGGTTCAGCACGGTCAATCATAAAATCGGCCAGGGCTTGGGCTTTGATTGCTCCTCGGGGCCTATAGGACAGGTCAAATTCGCTCAGCTCCACAGACCATTTTACTAACCGACCAGATGCATCTGGTTTTTGAAGCATTTGCCGAAGGGGTTGGTCAGTCATCACAACAATCTGGTGGGCCTGGAAATATGGTCGGAGTTTGCGTTCTGCCGTTATTAGAGCCAGGGCCCACTTCTCCATTAGTGGATATCTGGATATTAGTGGATATCCGTTATTGAAGGTTGCGGCATGTGTACATCCTTGCCATCAGTTGGGCAACTACCACTTTTAAAGCATCTTGAGATAAGTAGAATGGATACAGTAAAGAGCGTGGGTCCAGAGTTTTATGGAAACAGTCGCTCAGTGCCATTTCCATCACTGGAGACTCTGTGTTTTCAGGATATGCAGGAATGGGAAGAGTGGATTCCTTGTGGATCTGGTCGAGAAGGGTTTCCAAAGCTACGAATGCTTTCTCTTGTAAGATGTTCTAAACTGCAAGGATCATTGCCCGAACGTCTTACTTTACTAGAGACGCTGGCCATCAAAAGTTGTGAACAGTTGCTTGTGACAATTCATTGTCTTCCAGCTCTCAGAGAATTACAAATGGATGGATGTAAAAGGGTGGTGTTCGGCAGCCCAATCGACCTCAGTTCATTGAAATCAGTGGTTTTAAGGCGTATGCCAGGTCTATTTGAGAAAGGGCTACCTAAATTGGAAAATTTAAAGATTGGTTATGGTCGAGAGCAAACATATTTATGGCAGAGATGGCAGAGTGAAACTCGGTTGCTGCAAGATATTAGCTCCCTTAAACGGTTGCAGATTTCAGATTGTCCCCAAATTTTTTCCTTGGTCACAGAGGAAGTACATGACCAACAACAGCCAGAGTTGCAGTGCAGGCTGGAATTGAGTCATTGTGAAGACCTTACGAAGCTACCACAAGCATTGCTCACCCTTACTGCCCTTAGAGAGATGCGGATAGATGGCTGTGCTTCACTTGTTTCCTTTTCTCAGGCTTCTGTGCCTTCCCAGTTGCGAAAAATTATAATCTCAAGTTGCGGTGTAGTTGAATCCTTACCTGAGGCATGGAGGCACAACTCCGACTCATCTCTTCAGATTTTGAATATTCGATTGTGTGGTTCACTTGTTTCATTTCCAGAGGTTGCTCTGCCTTCCCAATTGAGAGCAGTTAGATTTATAGAATGCAAAGCTTTGGAATCCTTACCCAAGGCATGGATGCAAAATAGCAATACATCTCTTGAAAGTTTGAAATTTAAAAGATGTGATTCTTTGACATATATTGCTAGAATCCAGCTATCCCCGAGCCTAAAGCGGCTGATTATCAAACGGTGTCCTAATTTAAGGACTTTGACCCTGAAACAGGACATAAGCCGTAGCAGCAGTGGGTCCACCTCCCTCACACCCTTTTCTTCAGAGAACGAGTTACCTGCCCCTCTGGAGCACCTTGAGGTCACTCATTGCCCGAATCTTGCTTTCTTGTCATGGAATGGAAATCTACCTCGGGCTCTTAAGTACCTTTATGTCAAAGACTGCTCAAAGCTAGAGTCATTAGCAGAAAGGTTGGACAACACATCCCTTGAAGAAATCACTATTTCATGTTTGGAAAATCTAAAATCATTACCTGACGGTTTGCATAATCTCCACCATCTTCAAAGGATTTGGACATTTGGATGTCCAAATCTTGAGTCATTTCCTGAAGGAGGATTGCCTTCTACGAAACTGACTCGCCTCACGATCTGGAACTGTAAGAATCTGAAGGCCTTACCCAACTGCATGCACAATCTCACCTCTCTTCTACATTTAGAAAAAAGAGATTGTCCTAGCTTGGTATCTTTCCCGGAGGATGGTTTTCCCACCAACCTTCAATCACTTGTGGTTGATGATCTGAAGATATCAAAGCCATTGTTCGAGTGGGGATTGGACAGATTCGCCTCTCTCAGGGAATTACGAATTAGAGGAGGATGCCCAGACCTGGTGTCATCTCCGCGGTTTCCTGCCTCTCTAACCCAACTGGGAATTTCGGATATGCCAAATCTGGAAAGCCTATCCTCAATTGGTGAAAACCTCACTTCATTAGAAACTCTGGATCTCAGTAATTGTCCGAAGCACAAATACTTTTCAAAGCAGGGTCTTCCCAAATCACTTTTGCGACTAGATATCGATGATTGCCCGTTGATGGAAAAAAGGTGGATAAAGGCAGATTACCCATATACCTTTGCGACTAGATATTGGCCCATGATTACCCATAGACCTTGTGTCATTGTTAATGGCAGATTTGTTTTTGAAGAAGACTGATCCAGTGGTCCCAGTTGATGCTAGACTTCAATTTGTAAACTGAACTAGATTGTGTAATCGTAATATCAGTTTTTTCTTCTTCAATATGTTTGGGATTCCATGATGCGCTTTATTGTTACTGACTTTTCTGCTATTGAGTTCTTTGCCTTGTCATTAAAAATTGAAGTCTTCTTCTATATAGAATAAGGCTTTTGTGTTTTAAGTCTTCTATTATTCGGTTTCCTGCCTCTCTAAATAACGCTTTAAATTGTTTTTTTTCTTTTTTTTAAAATCTTAAGCTTTCATGTCTCTTATGTGTCGATTATGTGATCGGTGTTAATTATCCTCTGACAGAAAGTTAAAAGTCTTTCCACATAGTTAAGGAGTTGAGGCTATTGTTTTTAAGTCTTTTATTGTTTGGTGGGTTACGTTTTAAATTGTTTCTCTCCCTTCATTATCAAAAGTCGCATGATGGGATTTTTTCTTCCTTTTTTCTTTTTAATATGATAATGTTGATTATGTGATGGACGTTGATTATGTGATAACTATTAACAATGCTAGCTTTCTTGAACTGGTATTTCAGTAATTCAAATCTTCAAATTATCTCTATTATGGATTAATCTGGTGAATTGCACTGATTCAAGCATTTTTTTTCATTGTTATTTGCCGAACTTTAATGTTTATTGACTGACTTTTAGAGTTTTGGGTTTGAAACTGAAGTGATGAGAATGAAAATGCTCTTTACTCTATTAACTTGATTTTGTTTGGTAATCAGACAGGTCTGTGTTGTTGCTATCTACCATTTCATTCGAATTTTGATGTGTTATGTAGAGTTTTTTGTTTTCAAGTCCATCAAAACTGTGAGGACAATTGAGCATAAGTATAAAATTATTTACTCCGTGTTAACAAAATGCAAGCTCTCTCGAGATTCATGATAAGCCTTTGAAGTGAAAGAAGTGAAAGAGCCAAGAAATGACAAAGGCAAAGACCATGCCGCAAGTTTTGTTTGTGAAGCAGCATTTGAGTAAGCTCCTCAGCTTTTCAAGTGGAGTTTTGGTTAATTGTTTGTAGTAGTAAAAGTTTTGAAGTGGAGTCTTCAAGCCGTTCGTTGAAATGCCTGAAAGAAAAAAGAAAGCTTGTATTAGTTTTAATATCGAAATGGTGAGCAATCACTACTCTGCTTTCCATTGGAGGAGGAAATTCAAATCCTCAACATTTTCTTCAATGGTGAACAATTCTTCTTTCAGTAAATTTTTCATGGACCCCCTGAACAAAAAAAAAAGGCCAGGCTTTATGAGCTGGCATTTGGCTACCACATGCCTCAGAGAGTAGATTCTACTGGAGATCATGCAGCTGATGAGCTGGTTTTGGTGATCCTTTCTATGGATATATGCTTGTATTCTGGTGAATCCTGAGGATGTGGCATTGATGGACCAACAAAAGTGCCGGCAATTACAGATGCGTGAGACATGATCTATAAGGCATCAAGAGTTACATTGCAAAGACATTAACAAGGTTTCTCATGCCAAGGAAAGGAAGCTGCTTGGTTATGTTGCGTGGCAATCACGATAATTGGGTGCTCTCTCAAGCTGCAGGTAAGCAAAGCTTTAATTAATGATTCTAAGTAACCTGTTTTATCATCCTTTATTATTAGGTAAAGCTGATTAATCCAAGTTCGTTTCTGAGTATGTATGCAGCTAGTTAAATTAATCAATAATTTTATAATGTTAGTTTATTGCTTTTTAATGGCCTGCCATAATTATTAGTTTATTGCTTTTGTAATTGCTTGCAGGATTTTTATTTAGCTGGAACAAAAGGACAAATTGTGAAATTCAGTTAGCGGTATATTAATTTAACTCATTAAATTTTCTCTGTTGCTATTTTAAGAATCTAGAACCAGCAAAATTTCTAATTTCTCTTTTGAGTATAGAGTTGTATACTCAATTCTCTTTTAGATTTCTCGCAAACTATAGGTGGTTGATATATAAATAAAAATTCGCATTTTCATAGCTAAAGTTGTGGTCTACAGTATTCAGAACAAGAATCTGACAGATCGGTACACGAAAATCTATTTTATTAAAGTAATAGATTGAAAATGATTTGCATCAAGATCTTTATGCCACGTCTGATTACCACAATAATCAATTTTACAGCTTAGGAAGATGATAAAAGCAACAAAACGAGGTGGGTTTATTAGCAATCACTTGCCCTACAGCTGCAGCTGGTTATTCTACTTTGCTATGCTGTACAAATCTGTTCTGGGAACAAGTTACTGATCAGGATTCTGTGTCCTTTTTTTAATTTTATTATTTTATTTTATTTTATTTTTTTTTATCGATAGGGTTATTGGACTCAGCTAAAGAAACAAAGAGCAAAGTATCAAATTCTGCAATTACTGATGAATTTAGTAACAAGGTTCAAAAATAAGCTTGGGGAGGGTGGATATGGCGCGGTCTATGTGGTAGTATTTCATCCGACTGTTTAAATAATATGATATCGAACCCAAAGTCTCGAGTTCAAACCTTGGACACGTGTTGATTGTACTTTTATTCCAGGGCATATTGCTAGATGGACGAGAAATAGCAGTGAAGAAACTTTCAGACACATTAACACAAGGGATTTGAGGGGTTCAAGGATGAGGTTGTGCTAACTGCAAAGCTTCAGCATGTAGATCTTGTTAGAGTTTTGGGTTTTGCATTGACAGAGAGCAGAGCAAATGCTAATTTCTGAGCACATGCCTCAGAATCTTGGACTGCTGCCTTCTTGGTCTGCTTTTTGTTCTCCTCTTTGCTTGCCTTTTAAATAAATGAGTGAAATTAACTGATCAAAATCAATACTTAATCTATCCCTTGCTGCAACATCCTTTGTTTCTATATCATAACATATCTTCTTGTTCCTTATATTATGACGGTTAACTGATGTTAGAATTGGTCTGCTATTTGATGGAATGAATTAGATGTCCTATGAAATGCCTCTATGAAATTGTTTTATGCTTATTGACTTATGAAATGAGAAATATTATCGATTAATCTGGTGGATTGAACAGATTCAATCATTTTTTACCAGAGTATGCTTGCATATTCCATTTTCCACTGTTATTTGCTCTGCTTTAATGTGTATTGGTCACTAGTTTTTTTTTTTTTAAATTTTTGAAATTTCCCCAGCTTTTGTGATCTCAAAATATTGTCTATTGACTGGCTTTTAGGCTTTTAGCCTTGAAATTGAAGTAATGAGAATGAAAATGCTCTTTACTCTGTTTTGCATTGTGGTGATGGGGTTTAAAACCATGACTACTGTAAAATGAAACTTTGGTTTGATCACACGAAGCACAACCATACACTAATTTTCTTTTTCTAACAAGTAAATTGGCATCCATCATTTGTTCACCAAAAAATGAAATTTAATGTACCCCTGATCTTGAACCAAGTCTCAGCACATTGTTTGTGAGCATAACCCAAATAGGAGGCCTAAGCTCTTGAGAATTACCTCTGAAGTCTGAACTCAAATAGGCATTTCTAAGGCCTACTGAGGTCAGTGAAGTGGTTACTAGTTACAACAGTACTTAAGCTTACACTGTTCTAATTCTTAGGTCAACACAAGTAGATTACACTAAGAGTTGAGGGGTCTACATCTTTACAATTATACATAGTCGGGAGTTCCTGACCTAGTTCTAATATCTGTACTTAATACAGGCCAGATGAGTCCCTATAAAGCCCGAACTCGTCTTTGCCACATGGGCAATGGCCTGGGTGGAGTTGTTTCTACTGTGTAAAGCAATGAATTTAACAATGACCTTGTGTCCCCATTTATTGTAGGTATATATTTAAACCAAAAACTTGTCATATATTAGTAGATAGTCCGTGTAGCTATGAAACTTGGCAGCAGAATCTGAGACTGAATTTCCCCAGAGACTGACTTCTTTATCACCAGCCAAGCTGCTGATTCATGACAGCAGAGACTAAAAGTCAAGCATAGATAATTCAGAATGAAAGCCCTAATTTAACACAATTTACATGTACAAAGCTGTCATTTATTTGTCTTAGTTGTGGAAAGATTATTAAGATGATCACCATATAACAAGTGTTGCTTCTGACTAGAATGGCCTCATGATGAAAATCTCCGCTCTGCATTATACGGCTAACCTTGGTGAGCTGAGTGTATCCCATATTGCAAAAGAAATATTGCTTTAAGCCAACTCCGTCTTAACTCCTAGAGACGGCAATCATTATGTGATAGGTATTAATAATGTTAGCTTTCAAATCTTTAAATTTTCTTTAATCTTTGTGTTGCATGTGTTTATCACAGGTATTTAAACAAAAAGCGTATCATATATTAGCAGAATAGTCATTGTAGCTGTGAAATTATTTTTGAATCTGAGACTGAATTTCCATAGAGAGATTCTGGTTGCTGGGCTACGGCCTGAAGTGCTCTTAAGTTGCCTTTGTGCAAACCGCAACCCCGCCTGCAAATTAATTATATATTATCTTTGTAACAAAATAAAAAATTATGTAGCTCTTCATCATTTTCCTTTTGCAACTGTTCCCTTGAGTATACATATGTATTAGTTTAAATAAAATACATATGTATTAGTTTAAATAAAATACATAGGTATTAGTTTTCAAACCCAAATAACTGATGATTATGAAGATTATTTTGGGATTCTGGGCATCTCTCTTTTATTCAAATGAAAAAGATAGGAGCAATGTTGCCAACTTAAAATAAAAAATTATGAATATGTATTTAGGTTTCAAATCCAATAGCCCATGACTATCAAGACTTGTTTCGGATTTTGGGTATCCATTTTTTTTCAAACAAGTTTCGCAATCCAGTTGAATTTTATTAACTTCAAATATTTTGCTTAGGTCATTTTTAGCAGTGTTTTGCTGCTTGTTTCAACTTAACTATGCAGGATTATGTCACATCCTGCAACATAATTGCATTAAATGCATGAGCTTGTATTTATGCATATGCCATATTTTGACCTTGGGGAAAAAAAAAAAAAAAAAAAACTCCCCTTCACTAGAAAAGGATTTTCTCCATGATGCCAAATGAAACTATGATGATAATCACAGTATTGGAAATGAGTGCAATTATGTTGTTATTTCAATCAATTATGGAATAATCATCCTATTTTTTCATCTCTTGATTGAGCAAATTTATATCTTCATTTCTATATGTTCAACCTTTGCTGCATCTAGTTCTCTTCTCCATGATAGTCGAGCAATCGGTTATTTTATTCTCTCTCACTTTTGCTATTGGGAGAAAGTCCCAACAGCGGTATTCCTGCAATTCATAGACAAGATTCCAAGTATCAACTCCAAAAATGGCTCCCTAAGGCACCGTCAGTGTTTTTGATGCATTTGGTGGGAAGCCTGTCCAATTAGCTTCGTTATGTCTTTTGCTCATACAATCAACACGGTCTTCGAATAGTGCACATTCCTTTGATAGGCGCATTAGAATGCAGATGTCTGATTATAAAAATTCGTACATCCATTATCCGGTAAAGATCTCGATTTGAATGGTGCACATTCTTCAGCATGTGAATCTTGTTAGAGTTTTGGGAACATTGACGGAGAGAAGAGAAAATGCTGATTTAGGAGCTTGTGCCTAAGAAGCTTGGACGGCTGCCTTCTTGGTCTGACTTTTCTTCTCCACTTTGCTTGCCTTTTAGATAAATGGGTGAAATTAATTGATCAAAACTACATTTTTTTTTAAAAAAAAATTTGTAAGTTCATCCACTAGCTGTTAACAGAATTAGTAAACATATAATCAATTCAACCATTGATGATTTTAATTTGTTCATTACCTGGCCAAATATTTAATCCAAACCCCAAGCCAATAAGACCAAATCCTTTTCTTGAGTTGTTCAATGTATTTCAACCCATACCTCCTAAAGTAAATCTAATTTGGAAGCAAAGCTACTGTTTGGCGACAGAGAAAATTGAAAAGAAAATTCTGTTTGGTCTGAATAATTGTAATATTGAAATTTAATTTTCCATATAGAACAATTGTATCTATCTTCTGATTTTCATTAATATATGTATGTATGTATATATATATATTGTTTTCATGTTGTCATAGATAATTTACTTAAAAGGAATTTTCATTATTTAATTACTAATTCAGCCAGATTGTTCAGTGAATTGGTAGCTGATCGAGATTACACGGAGAAACCTGAAACAATTGCATGCACTGCTTCTTAACAGGTTTTTATGGTCATATTTTGGAACAGTTTACTGCCCTGCTCTTTGTTTGTACTCCTTATCAAATTATATTTTTTTAACAAGGGCAAAATAAGGCAGAGGCAGGAGCCTAGGAATTTTATGTTTAATTATTCTTATCATATTATCAGTTTCCCTATAGAATAACTACAAAATTGAGGGACGGATTCACTAAATTCCCTAATTGTTTCTATCTTCTGATTTTCATTAATAATTTTTTATGCTGTCAAGGATTCATAGCTTACTTGAAGGAATTTTCATTATTTAATGCTTAATTTAGCCCATACTGCAACATCCTGGCTATATATACCTCTGTTTCTATCTATCAAGATATAATCTGGTTACTTCCAGGCAAAGTAGATGGAAGAGAAAGCATGCATTTTGCACATGTTTACCAAAACAAGAGAGTATATTTGATCTCAATCTGTAATTTTGTAAGATATATTATGTCATGGTTTTTTAATAATTATTCTTAAGTTTGATTTATTTACTACTTTAAAACGGGTCCACATGAATTATGAATTCAAAATTGAGAACTAGGAATTCATAAATGCTAGAACAAGTCAGGTGTTTGATGGAATGAATTAGATGTTCGATAAAATGCCTCTATGAGCAGCCTTAACATGAACCTCGACAACAACACTCTGTACAAAAAGTATTGACATGGCAACTGACTCAGCACAAACTGAAAACTCATGACAAGGATGATTCAGCATAAAGCGTTGTACAAAACGAGTGTAAATTATCCTTTGTAAAGTTCATTGAATTAGACGTAGCCATTATGAGTAATGATACAGCCACAAACTCTTGTACAAACTTATTTTGTACAAACTAACGTGGCATTAATTCATTGGTTGAAACACCTGACTCTATATATATATATTCATTTTGCTATTCATTCTATTCTAAATCTAGAAATTCTAAATTGCATCATCATATTAGAAATATACAAATAGAATTTCGGCAGATATATGATCACAACAACATCAGCAAATTGTATTACGATATAATAAATATAAGAGCATGAGCACTTATCAAAAGAAATTGATTTCATTTCCAATATCTTGTGTCTCTGTATAATTTTGATTGTAATCAAACTATACCTATTAAACCAAGATCACCAATTAATTAACATAATGAAAGAATCAAGTTAACTAAATGAATGAATAATGTTGACCTCGTATCTCTCAAAATCATTAATAAAAACCGAATAATAAATAGAGAAGTTAATTCTAGCAAAAGATTGCACAAAGGCAAATGAATTCACTTTAGCCTAACCTATAATTGACTGGAATCACAGCACTTAAATTAAACCAATGGTAGCTTTACCTTAACGCAATGAAAACTCTTCAAACAACATCATTGCACACTTCCTGTACACTTGAAAGTAAGTTATCATATAGCATATTACACATGGATTGATAATTTTGTACAGCACCAAGCAGGAAATTTGGGGCATTTGAGCACAAGTATGAATAAGGGCCAAATATAAACACCAATTCAAAAGTTCGGTGTGATAACTTCCAGATATACAACTAGATGCAAGTGCTCATTTCTGTAGGAATTGCCCACGGCCGGTTGAGATATCAGATGTCCAATAGACTCGCATCATATTTATCAATACGTGATATTGTAATCATATTATCACAAGGGCAATTAAATGCCTAAACTTAAAAGCGTATCCATCACCATCATCAATTTATGTACAATTTAGCAAAAGCTTACTCTTTGATCACACATGGCAAAATAACCACACACACGTCTTAATATTAAAACAAGCAAACGGGCATCCATCATTTATTCATTAGAAAATGAAAGTTAAGGTGATTTTTGACTGACACGCATGCTGCCCAAATCACCTTTACAAGAAAAATCTAATTTCAGTAAGGCGTTTAAGCTCTTGAGAATTACCCTCTGAATCCGGATTAGCATTTCTCAAGCCTAATTTCACACAATTTACATGTACAAAGTTTACCATTTGTGTGTCTTTGATAAGGAAAGGGAACCACGGAGGTCAACAAAGGTTCATAAGCCTAACTACAGATACGAGGGTTTTGTTTGAACATTCGTAAGTCTCATGTAGCCATGCATGCGGTCATGCATGTTGCATGCAATACCATGCAAGACTTATTTACGTATGGATTAAAGAGTAGTTGTTTGTTGGAGCAAGGCAAGGAAATTACCACGTCAAGCCACGTTGCTAATCGTGTGGAGAATCAAATTAAGTGGGATTCTATTTTTGTTTCTAGTTTGTTATTTAAGATTGCTCAGTTATTTAAATTGATTTTAACCGTGAATTGTGACTACAAATCCTTAGTAGTGTTTGTATTAACTACTATAAATAAGCTCCAGCAATTAATAAAAGGATTATCCAGAAATTTATCTCAAAGTACTATTCTTGGTCGTTCTCACCGTAAGTAGAACAACGTAAACTTAGCTATTATTGAACATTTTTTATTGGGACCTATCAATTGGTATCAGAGCAGGGTTAACAATGGCAACTAACAAAGAGAGAATCGAACTCTTGGAAGCTGAACTTGGCAGGTTGCAGGATGGCTTGCAACGAATGGAGATTGGAATGAGTAGCAAGTTACAACACTTGGAAGAAACAGTCAACAAATTGACCGAAACAATTATGGCATCCAAAGGAGCATCAAGTCACAGTACTCATGATCAAATTGACTTATCACGCCCAAACCGTGAGAAGAATGAAGCTGGACGACAACACCTTTCATCCAGAATGCTGAAATTAGAATTTCCACGAGTTAAAATTGTTTTAATGACTGTTTGGTTGATGAGAAAGTGAAGGAAAAATCTGAGGAAAATAAAACTGAAGTTCAGAGAATTCTGGAAATCATTTATTCATGCTGAATCAATCCATACAAAATGATTACATTATTGTTTATATACAAAGCTGAAGGTAACAGCACGAAATGCATTGTTAATACTGACTAACGAAATCAAAACGAATCTTCACGTGTGCTGGTAATTACATAACCTCCTGGTGCCACCTGAACAACCATGTCATCAACCTTTAACTGAATGCTGCAGCTGCTGCAATCCTCGGCTTTATCTTTTGTTTTGCTTATTGTACAGCTAACCAGATGAGCTTCCTTAACATCCTTAACATCCCCCCTCAAGCTCAATGGTCTGTTGATGACATTGAGCTTGGATCGAAGATAGCTGAACTGAGAGAAAGATAAAGGTTTGGTGAGAATGTCAGCTACTTGCTCCTTAGTAGGAATATATCGAACTTCTAATTCTTTGCTGAGAACCTTATCTCTAATGTAATGTACATCTAACTCGATATGCTTGGACTTATAATGAAATACAGGATTTCTAGCTAGTGCCCCTGCACTTTGGTTATCACACCAGAGCACTGAAGTAGGCAACTGAGCTATGTTTAATTCAGAAAACAAAGACTGAAGCCAGGAGAGTTCTGAACATGCTGATGATAAGGCCCTGTATTCACTTTCAGTACTGGACTTAGCAACAACCCCTTGCTTTTTAGATGACCAAGAAATTAGATTGTTACCGAGATAAATGCAGTAAGCTCCAATGGATTTTCTATCATCAATGTCACAAGCCCAATCTGCATCTGAATAACCATTTAAACCAGCAACTTCAAGTGATTCCCCTTGCTGTAGATAGAGACCATGAGTAATGGTAGCTTGAAGATATCTGAGGACCTTTTTACAGACTAACCAATGCTGGATTGTAGGAGAACTAAGATACTGACTAAGTTTATGTACAGAGTATGCAATGTCAGGTCTTGTCAATACTAAGTACTGAAGACCTCCAACAAGACTTCTATAAAGAGTTGGGTTTTCAAACTCCTGCCCCAAGGGTCCCCTAGCATGCCTTTCCAGCTTGAGACCTGTGCTGAAAGGTGTGTCAGTACCTTTGCAGTCTTGCATTAAAGCTCTACTTAACAGATCCTTAATATATTTGGTTTGCGAAAGATGCATCCCATGATCTGTATAGCAGACTTCCACACCCAGAAAATAAGCAAGTAACCCCAAATCCTTTAAAGCAAAAACTTTGCTTAGTTTAGCAATAAACTCTTCCAAAGCAGCAGAATCAGGTCCTGTGACTAGGATATCATCAACATAAATAAGAACTATGATCAGTCCTTTGATGTCATGTTTGATGAACAATGATGTATCTGCTTTGGAGTTGAAGAAGTTCCAGGTGGTGAGACAAAGTTTAAGCTTGTCATACCAGGCTCTTGGAGCTTGTTTCAGCCCATAAAGAGCTTTGTTGAGCTTGCATACATAACCTTCTGTAACTGTAAATCCCTCTGGTTGTGTCATGTATACATCTTCTGTTAAATCTCCATTAAGAAAGGCATTATTAATGTCGATTTGCCTAACTTTCCAGCCTTGCATCACAGCTAAGCTCAAGATAACTCTGACAGTAGAGGATTTAATCACAGGGCTGAAAGTTTCTGAGTAGTCAACCCCTGCAGTTTGATGGAATCCTTTTGCAACCAGTCGAGCCTTATGCTTGGAAACTGATCCATCAGTGTTATATTTTGTTCTGAAAACCCACTTGCAGCCAACAACTTTGAAATCTGAACATATTGGTAGAAGACTCCAGGTGTTGTTTTTGATGAGTGCATCATATTCAGTTTGCATAGCAGCTTTCCAATTTGGATCAGCCAATGCTTCAGAAAGTGTATTTGGTTCAAGACTGTTGTGTGAAGTAAGAAAGGCTTTAGGTTTAAAAATACCAGCTTTTGCTCTGGTTATCATGTGATGAGTTGAGGTTATAGTGTTGGGCTGAGAATTTGAAACTGGAGTAAGTGAAGATAGGGGCATTTGAGCTTCAGATGATGATGGGCAGTGAGAAGTATGGTTATTTTGTGTAGTTGAAGATGAAGAGATAGGTGAAGTATTAGGTGAATTGAAAGAAACATTTGTATCTAGACAAGGAGAAATGAGATCATTACCTGGTGCATCAGCTGCAAAGGTGTTAAGATTGCTGTTTGATGCTGGCAAGGAGTATGTCTGGAAAGGATTGTATTGAGAAACTGAAGTATTTGGTTGAGAAGAAGAGTGATTGAAAAGTGATGGATATGGAAAAGAATTTTCATCAAACAAAACATGACTTGATATATACACTTTTCCAGAAGGATGCAAACATTTATATCCTTTATGGAGAGGACTGTAACCTAAGAAGACACACTTAGAAGTATGAAAGGAGAATTTGTGTTTATTGTAATCCCTGAGAAAAGGAAAACAAGAACACCTAAAACTTCTAAGAAAGTTGTAATCTGGTTTCAAATGGAAAATTGTTTCATATGGTGATTTCATAGATAATGTAGGAGTAGGTAGTCTATTAATGATGTAAGTGGCTGTGTGAAATGATTCCCACCAGAATTTTATAGGTAAAATAGCTTGTGCAAGTAAGGTTAAGCCAAGTTCTGTGATATGTCTATGTTTCCTCTCAACTGTTCCATTTTGGTTATGTGTGTAAGGACAAGAATGCCCGAACAAAATGCCTTCTTGATGGAGATAAGGAACAAAAGATCTGAACTCACCACCCCAATCAGATTGTAAGCACTTGGTAGATCTATTAAGTTTTTTTTCAATCTGAGTTTTGAAGATTTTGAAAACAGAGAGAGTTTCACTTTTGGTTTTTAATGGAAATATCCAGGTAAACCTTGTAAAATCATCAACAAAGCTTACATAGTATCTATAGCCTTGTGAGGAAAGTACAGGAGCTGGCCCCCACAAATCTGTGTGTAAAAGTTCTAAGGGACTGTTGGTTTTGATGAAACTAGCTGGAAAATGTAATCTATGTAACTTTCCCATCATACAAGCATCACAAGATTCAACAAATTTACTTCCATTTATTGCCTTCAAGGCTGGATAAGTTTTGATTACATGATCTAATATTTTTGAACTTGGATGTCCTAGCCTCTGATGTAAAACAGCAGTACTTAACAAACACCTAGAATTCATACATGGAACTGAAGTGTTGTATGAACAAGAGAGTTTATCTTGCAAATCAGAAGAAACAGCAGAAAACATTGAAAGAGGAACAGCTGGAACAGCAGACTCAATACTTTTGACATGAATTCGAGAATGAGAATGTGTTTTATTGGGTGACACCAACAGCAATCTGTATAAACCTTTATCAGCCTTGCCCTGCAGTATGATCAAATTCTTCACCTTGTCCTTCACAAAACAAAATTTTTCAGTGAACTCAACTATCACATTATTGTCTTTGGTTAGCTGAGATATGCTAATAAGATTTTTGGTGATTTGAGGCACCAGCAATATGTTGTTAAGATTGAGTGTAAGTGAAGCATTGGTATTACCATCAAGCATTTTTAAAGTAGCATGACCAAGGTGAGTAATGCTCAAACCAGCACCATTACAAACTACAAGTTTAGATATACCTGCAAAAGGCTCAGCAGAATGCATGTTGTTCATGTCATTAGTGAGGTGATGTGTTGCCCCACTGTCAAGATACCAGTTGGTATCTGAAGCTCCATCCATATTTGCTAGATAGGCTGACTTAGGATTCTTATTTGGTGGTGGCTTATAAGCACTTGAAGCAATGAACTCCTCAAGTTTCCAGCAAATATTAGCAGTGTGACCTGCTTTAAAGAAAATTTGACAGGTAGGTTTAGAGGCATTCCATTGAGGTTTGACATTTCCAGATGGCTTATTACTGAAGTTGCCATATCCTCCAGGATTCTGATTCCAGTTCCCTCCATTTCTTTGATTGTCACCAGAATATCCTCTTTGCTGGAAATTAACACCAGACATATTTCCTCCATTTGCTCCAGCACCTCCAGAATTTCCTTTATAACCACCATATCCATAATTTCCAGCATTTCCGAAGCCAAGATTATATCCATAACCACCAAAATTCTTTCCTCCAGATGCAAAGCCTTTCTTAAATCCTCTGTTTTGAACTAAATTTGCTTCAAAGTTTTGTTTCACATCCATACTAGCAAGCATATGTGCTTGTTGTTCTATCCTAGCTTCTTGAGTTAACAACATTGCATAAGCCTCATTTACATTCATTTTTCCAACACCAATTTGACCAGTTATGTATGTGGCTACAGAGTTATATTCAGGTCCTAAACCAGAAAGTATGTGCAAAATCAAATCATCATCACTTAATGCACTTCCAGCAGCTGCCATATTATCAGCTATATTCTTCATCTTAATGAAATAATCAGTAACTTTCAAATCATCTTTCCTAGTTGAATTCATCATGTACCTTAGATGCAACAATTTAGATTTTGACTGTGAGCCGAATTGTACCTTAATAGCCTTCCAAACCGTAAGAGAAGTTTCTAGACTGAAGACTAGACTGATGATGCCTTCACTCATTGAAGAAAGCAGCCATCCAAGAAGCATATGATCTTGTGATCTCCAGGTGATGTACTCTGGATTCTCAACAGATCTGAGATCATCACCAACTCTTTGAGCAGTATGTGAAGGTGGAGGAGTTACTGATTCATCAATGAATTTTTCCAGTCTATTTCCACGAATGGAAGCAAGAACTTGAGATCTCCAAATCAAGTAATTTGATTAATCCAGCTTAACAGGAGTGTTAAATAAAAAGGTAACTGTGCTTGAATTAATGGCAGCATTATGAACTGTATTAGAAGTTGAGGCTAGATGTACTGAAGTCATACTAGCCTGATACCAAGTTAAAATTGTTTTAATGACTGTTTGGTTGATGAGAAAGTGAAGGAAAAATTTGAGGAAAATAAAACTGAAGTTCAGAGAATTCTGGAAATCATTTATTCATGCTGAATCAATCCATACAAAATGATTACATTATTGTTTATATACAAAGCTGAAGGTAACAGCACGAAATGCATTGTTAATACTGACTAACTAAATCAAAACGAATCTTCACGTGTGCTGGTAATTACATAACCTCCTGGTGCCACCTGGACAACCATGTCATCAACCTTTAACTGAATGCTGCAGCTGCTGTAATCCTCTGCTTTATCTTTTGTTTTGCTTATTGTATAGCTAACCAGATGAGCTTCCTTAACATCCTTAACACCACGCTACTCTGGAGATGATCCAACCGAGTGGTTTAATCGAGTGGCGCAGTTCTTCGAATACCAAGACACAACGGATGACCAGAAAGTATCGTTAGCATCCTTCCACCTTGAGGGAGAAGCCAACCAATGGTGGCAATGGCTACGACAAGCTTACCGCGAAGAAGAACGAGTGGTGACATGGAAAGTTTTTACAGAAGAACTTTGGGCTCGTTTTGGTCCTACATAATGTGAAGATTTTGATGAGCCCTTGTCTAGAGTGAGACAAACAGGTTCCCTTCATGATTACCAAAGGGAATTTGAAAGGCTTGGCAACCGAGTTCATGGCTGGACACAGAAAGCCCTTGTGGGTACATTCATGGGAGGATTAAAGCCAGAGATATCCGAGGAAATCCGCATGTTCAAACCAAGAACACTGAAGGAAACAATCAGCTTGGCCCGCATGAAGGATGATCAACTATCAAGACAGAAGAAATTCTTGTGGCAGCCACCCTCAAACTGTGCACCGTCACCTACTCGAGCATCACCAACCGCGCCTATCAAAAGATTACCGTGGGATGAAATGCAACGACGACGAGCACAGGGACTGTGTTTCACTTGCAACGAACGGTTCACTGCGGGTCATAAATGTCAAGGGCCTCAACTTCTACTTCTTGAGAGCTACAACAACACCAATGAGATCACTTGTGAAGAAGTTGTAGAGGAACTACTTGGAGAAGAAAACAAAGGAGAACAACCTAGGAAGACACGGCATTGCTACAGCAACAATTTCCACACATGACCCTTGAGGACAAGGGTCCACTTCATGGGGAGGGTATTGATAAGGAAAGGGAGCCACGGAGGTCAACAAAGGTTCATAAGCCTAACTACAGATACGAGGGCTTTGTTTGAACATTCGTAAGTCTCATGCAGCCATGCATGCGGTCATGCATGTTGCATGCAATACCATGCAAGACTTATTTACGTATAGATTAAAGAGTAGTTGTTTGTTGGAGCAAGGCAAGGAAATTACCACGTCAAGCCACGTTACGGATCGTGTGGAGAATCAAATTAAGTGGGATTCTATTTCTGTTTCTAGTTTGTTATTTAAGATTGCTCAGTTATTTAAATTGATTTTAACCGTGAATTGTGGCTACAAATCCTTAGTAGTGTTTGTATTAACTACTATAAATAAGCTCCAGCAATTAATAAAAGGATTATGCAGAAAATTATCTCAAAGTACTATTCTTGGTCGTTCTCACCGTAAGTAGAACAACGTAAACTTAGCTATTATTGAACGTTTTTTATTGGGACCTATCAGTCTTAGTTGTGGAAAGATTAGCAAGATTACCATATAACAATTGTTGCTTCTAATCCTCAGTCCACTGAACCCCATGTTTCGCCCAAAGATAATATGCTCCAACGGGACCTCTACCACCCAACTCATAAAGTTTTGGCGATATTGATCTTGTCTTTTTCCTGTAAAACTGGGTTTAAAACATTCCATGCAGCAGTAAGCTCATCCTTTCTCATAAAGAGATGGTTGTCGCCGTCAATAACATCAAGAAGAAGATGTTCTCGTATGAATCAGGCAACTCCACGTTGCACCAACAGCATTAACACAAAAGACAAGCACATGAAAGATATCAAATGTGAATACAAGTCAGTAGCAGAAACAAAACAATTTCTATAAACTGAAGTGCTTATTTATCCTTATAGAGCAAATTAAGTTCCGAAGCATCCAATGGCAAGCCTAATCCTGGAACTTTATTGTTGACTTTAACTAGAATGGCCTCATCAGGCACATTGAGTAATATTAGTTCATTTGTAGCAACGTCGATGTTATGCCCAAAATGTTCATGATAGATGTTCCCTGGAACATGATGAAACTGTATACGTATCTCCACTCTGTATTATATGGCTAATATTGGTGAGCACATCCCGTATTGCAAAAGAAATGTTGGTTTAAGCCAACTCTGTCTTAACTCCTAGAGATGGTAATCGTGATTTTTAGCTCTTTATACAGAAATCTCGAAATCACAAGTGTTTGAGAAATAAAGGATTGTTCAGTCATTAATGAAATGGGCATTTCATTATGCAAGACTATAGCCTTTTTACTTCCGTAGTTAGTGTTTTATCTTGATCATTGAAGTGAGGACAACAATTACAAAAGTTAAAAAGTTATGATTAAACACATACCTTATGTCAGTATTAATGATAGATTGCTTTTTTGATGAAGACTGATCCAGCGGTCCCAATTGATACGAGATTTCAACTTGTAAACTAAACTAGATTGTGTTATTGTAATTTCAATTTTTTTAACCTGTAATTTAACTGTAGTATCAACTGACTTTATCAATAAAAGAAGCAAATTATGTTTTTGTAATTCTATGATGGGCTTTATTGTAACTGACTTTTTTACCATTGAATTAATTGTCCTGTGATTAAAAATTGAATTCTTCTTCTGTATAGATAAAAAGAGGCTTCTATTATTTGGTGGGTCTTAAACTATTTCTTGATTATTTAGTTTAAGTCCGTGAAAAAGTTTTATTCATTAAAGGGTCACATGATATGATTTTTTTTCTTTTTTTTTTAATATATGATAATGTTGATTATGTGATAGCTGCTAACAATGTTAGCTTTCTTGAATTGGTACTTCTATTCAATCCACCGGATTAATTGGTAATATTTCTCATTTCATAAGTCAATACGTGTAAAAATTTTGTTGGAAAAAAATAAATAATATCTGCAACACGAGATTAAAAAATCTTTTGTTGCTAGCTAACCTTTCAATCAAATTTCGATGCATCAGTTCGATCTTTTAAAATCCGTTTGATCTTATGGGGCTGTGGTTTTAAAAACCACTGACTACTGTAAAATGCAAACTGTAGCATATACCGTAATATGCAATTTTGTAGAGCATTCTGCAATTCCTACTCGAAAGTAGAATATTATTCTGTATATAACACAGGAGCATGGATGCTTTTACGGCTATATGTGAGGTCAACTAAGCAGATGCATAAATAAGGGACCAGATAAAATAAAATTATTTACTCCAGGTTAGCAAAATGCAAGCTCTCCTGAGATTCATGCTAAGCCTTTGAAGTGAAAAAACAAAGCGATGACAAGGGCAAAGACCAAGAAGGCGCCTAAGAAGTTCATTATGCAGCCGCCATGCCACAAGTTTTGTTTTTGAAGCTGCTTTTGAGCAAAGCTCCTCAGGTTATTTGACATGTCCAATCTTGTACATACCCTCAAAAATTACACTTCAGTGGTATCAAATTCACTCACCAAAAAGCATGCTTGAGAAGAACCTCTATAAGTCTCCTACAATTTGAGCGTCGTACTGTACTAGGACAAATATTAAAAAATAACCTACTACAATAAGATAGTGTAAATCTATTTCGATAGCCTCTCTTTTTCATATCCTCCCCTTTCTTAATAGTCAAAGAGAATCTAGGTATCAGACACATTTACCCAAAACCACCAACGGATATCCATCATCATTAACAATTTATGTACAATCTAGCAAAAGCTTACTCTTTGATCACACATAACAAATAATCATATACAAATCTTCATATTAAAACAAGCAAATAACCATCCATCATTTGTTCATTACAAAATGAAGTTTAAGGTACTTTTTGACTCTGATGCACGCTTTCAGCACATCGTTTGCGAGCATAACCCAAATCATCTACAAGAAAAATCCAATTTCAATTATGGGTTTATGCTCTTGAGAATTATCCTCTGAATACTGATAGGCATTTCTCAACCCTAATTTCATACAATTTACATGTACAAAGTTACCATTTATTTGTCTTAGTTGTGGAAAGATTAGCAAGATTACCCTATAAGAAGTGTTGCCTCTAATCTTCGGTCCACTGAACCCCGTGTTTCGCCCAAAGATAATATGTTCCAACGGGACCTCTACCACCCAGCTCGTAAAGTTCTGGTGCAATATTGTTCTTGTCTATTTCTTGTAAAACTGGGTTTAAAATATTCCATGCAGCAGTAAGCTCATCGCTTCTCATGAAGAGATGGTTGTCGCCGTCAATAACATCAAGAAGAAGATGTTCGTATGAATCAGGCACCTCTGCATTATACCTACAGTATTAACACAAAAGGCAGGCACATGAAGGATATCAAAGGTGACGACAAGTGAATAGCAAAAACAGAACAAGTTCCAAAAGCTGAAGTGCTTACTTATCCTTATAGAGCAAATTAAGCTCTGAAGCATCCAATTGCAAGCCTAATCCTGGAACTTTGTTGTTGACTCTGACTAGAATGGCCTCATCAGGCACATCACGTAATATTAATTCATTTGTGGCAAGGTTGATGTTATGCCCAAAACGATCATGATAGATGTTTCCCGGAACATGACGAAACTGTATGCGTATCTCCACTCTGCATTATATGGCTAACGTTGGTGAGCACATCCCATATTGCCCAAAAAAAAAAAATGTCGGTTTAAGCCATGCATTTATTTATTATTTATATTGAGTTGTCATGGAATGAGATCCATATGAACAATCAAAACGTCAAAGACTAGGAGATGCCCATGAATTGTCGGAACAACTTACAAGATGAAACCTACACAAGATATGCTTATCTAAGTTGTTGGCTGCACTTTATCACAAAAATCTGTAACCACAGTTTGCTATACAAATTTTAAAAAAAAGAAAAAAAAGAAAAAATCATTTTCACTCAATTATACCAACCGTTTGTTATGTTACATGCATAATTTAATTGTTTATGCATGATACAAATTGATGGCTATCTGGAAAAAATGGACAGCGGTACCCATTGCAGGTATTACACACTAATCCATTGAAGAATTCTTGTTTGTACTGTTCTTGGAATTGAAACAAGACAGACTGACGGGTTAATGTCATAATTTCCTCTCTTGAATTTGTTTCTTAATTCAATATTTTTAGAAATATTATAAGCCGTAAATGGAAAGATAAGCTGATGGTTACACTTCCGTTACAAGCCGGCTTTTTAAGGGTGTGTTCTAGGTTCCTATCATAATCTGGCAAAGTACAAACCACGACAATGTCCATTAAGGCATAACCAGCAGAACTGAAATAGCTATTACCTGTGTTTAATTAGTCCCATGCCAGCTTTTATTAGAAAAGGCACGCCATCCCAACGTGCATTGTCAATGTATAATACAGCAGCAAAATATGTGGGGGTCAGGATGTTCAATTTAACATCAACCTTGTCATCAAAAGTAGCTTTATATTGGCCAAGAATGACATTGCTTGGCTCCAATCTGCGGATTGACCTCAAAACTTTGACCTGAAATGAATAAACTTCTTATCAACATGACCACGTGCAACCAAATTTTTGTTGTATTCATTTTTCACTTTTTGAGGAGGTAGGGGTTAGAAACAGAATATTTATTAGTATAAAAAACTTTACAGAGAAAGTTGGACTAGATGTCCTTCCCCTAAAAACAAATATAATACCTTCTACGAAGATTTCATAAGAATTAGGCTATATAAAATTGCCTCTGCAAAAGCAAAATCATTGCATGCTGGCCCGCAACCTTTTTGGTTGAAAAACCACTAAGTTCTATTAAAATTGTGCTCACATGGATACAAGAATCTGAGCTCCATCTCATAAGAATTATTAACTTTCTTCCTAAGGATTTTTTGAACTCATCTTTTGTTTTTACAATCACATTCACATAAGCTGCAACTTGATAAACTGATGCCTTTATACCTTTCACCAGATTCAATAAGACACATGAAGTTAGGGACATCTACAAAAAGTTAGCAATTTAACAAGTATATTCCTCAACTTCACTGCCGTAGGACAGTGGAAATAGATTACCTGTGCTTTCTAATCTTGCTTGTGCCTTTTTTTTTTTTATAACAAACGCGAGAATGTAGTAATAAAGAAGATTTAAAACTGATAATGGACCACCAGTCCACTAAGAGAATAATAAGAAGGACTATTTGTGCCATACATAAGTATACAAAATCACCCCTACTCAAGGCTAGAATCAACTATATTCTTACTTGTGCATTACACACAAAAGATTAACCAAATTGATTTTGAATAAAATAGATCATCTTGCAAAAACAGAAGGTACCTTTTCATTCCGGATATCTTCACCATTGAGACTTATGGGGGGCTCCATAGCAAGCAATGCTATGGTTTGGAGTATATGACTGTGCACTATGTCTCGGATGATCCCATAACCATCAAAATACCTCATATAACCGAAAAATTACACAACATGATATTGATACCGTAGAATGACATGAGGATAAGATAATTGGCTTTGTTAGTGAAGATAAATTGAATTATTAGTATTTAGTACCTTCCAGACTGCACACCCATCTCTTCTGACAAAATGACCTGCATGAAAATTCAAACAGGTAGTGGCTATCATTAGCTGCACAAGTGAATGCCATTGCATTTAGAGAAAAAACAAAATTACCTGTATACTGCGGATGTATGTTCGGCTCCATAATGGCTCAAAAATTAGATTAGAGAACCTTAATACAGTAAGGTTCTCAATGAGATTCCTCCCCAGAAGATGATCTATCCTGAAAAATTGAAGAAGTAAGAAAGTTAAAATTGAATGTGTGCGCACAAATACATTAGTATAGCTAATGTGATTATTCACCTGTATAGTTGCTTCTCCTGGAACTTGGAAAGAAGAGCTTTTGTCAGCCAATGAGAAGACAGTGCATCAAACCCAAAAGGTTTCTCAATTATTATACGGTTCCAGCCCTTCTGGGTTTGGGCACAGATGGCAAGAGTGGATGCAACATCCAGAAGTGCTTCTTGCGGCACAGATAGGTAAAATATCCTGTTTGCTTCAAATCCCCCCTGAGGTAGGTAAGCTGCTAAAAAATCAATTATCTAAAGCATCCAGCTTGAACATTGACAAATCAAATCAACCCCTATTGATTTTACTTCTGGCTAATTACTCTCAGTCTATAAGAGTGAAGAAATGTTTTAACTTTTACTTTTAAGGAATTTGAGAAAAGAAGGGACAAAAAAGAGTTGACTTTTAAAGTATGAAATATTAATTATACAGAAAGAAAGTTGGTGTGGTTAAACTAGAATGTACACAAGTGAATTGAGTCTTACGACATTATCTCATATACTACCTTCATTGTAGTTTCTTTCTTGTTCCTTGTTTTAACAATGTAATAATTGAGAAGTGTTTTTAATGATGAAAAATATATTATCTATTATCTTTTAGGAATTGAATCCAGAAAACCAACCTTAATCCGTACTATAAAGTTGTTCAATAATAATTACAAATAAGTGTATAATTAATAAGTTTTGCCAGATTATATTTCCAAATTTATGTATTATTTTGTAACAACTAACGATACAACAAATAAAACTATCATGCAAGAATGGAATAGGGTGATTTGCTCTCTAAGATATGAATATGAACTGAATAGTATAAACTATCACACATTACTACTATTAATATATATTTTTCTCCTCTATTTTTAACAAATCTTTAGAGGTAAAAGAAAGCACATAAGTTGATCTTTTATAATTATGATTGAAAAGATAGAAGAAACATTAATTTTTCATCAGGTACTGTAAGATAAATCAGACGCACAAAACTTAAGTTATCAGGTAAGCGGCTAATAGCCCAACAATTTGATGCCAATAATTTTAAGATCATGCCAAATAGTTTCATTATAATATTTTTTCTTTTTTTCTTTTTTTAGGCTCCAAGTAATACCATAAAGTTGCATAAAACAGGAAGCATGATAAAGCTAGATACTTGTAAACAGCACTGATTTGTGATTTTATCAACCTCACCTCGATATGCTCCATCAAAGCGCTAAGCTTTAACATCCCTTCTCGGTTGTCATAACCACCATTAAGATAATATGTTCTACTGAGAAAAGCATCAATTTTGTCCCCACAGTTTTCCCTGAAAAGATGTTAAAATCATGAGGAACAAATGCCATATTAAACTTCTTCAATTCATTCTATTCTAATTTTATAGCAATCAAACTAACTTGATAGACTACATCGTGAGCCTTGGTTGCATTTATTTCAACTTAACACATTTTCAAAAGTCTAATGCTTGCATAGATGCAAAGCCCTTTCCATAAGCAATGGTTGCATGTTGATTTACTTGAGAGGGTCCTTCAAAACACACTAATAATTCCTTTAAATCAATAGAAATCCCACCCTAGCAACTAGCTAACAGAATGTGACATGAAGCTAACCCACCCCCTCCTTTTTTTTTTCCTTCTCTTTGAAAACTTTGGCGAATGTAGCCAAAAGGATCCTAAGGTTGTAAATTGATGAAACCCAATCAGCATATAAATAGCTGCCAACCATGGATTTCGATCATTCAGGCAACTTCTAGCATTTGTGCACGTTGCATTCGAAAATTATAAGGGGCAGTAATTTGACTCACTCAAGGATTTAGAATAAGAAACTGAATGGTAGGAAAGAGAATTTGTATGACTGTATGAGAACCATACCGATGATCAATGCGGCAAGTCAAAGTTGAAGCTATGATGGACCTCAAGTCTTCATCTGTCAAATTCTTTCTTGAATAACCAACGATTCCCACATTCTGCAGGCAGAAATGATAAAAATAATAAAAAGCAAAAATTCACCAAAAATTTTTAGAACAAGTTTGGAAAATTGTAAAATATTGATGAGAACAATATCTTTCATTCAATTTATTGGAACATCCCATTTTCCTTGCCATAGTAGAAGCAAGTCAAATATGTTTTGATGCGCATAACAACATAATTGGATGAATGATTCAGAAAAGTAAATACATAGTAACTGCAACAATGAAAACAACAGGCTTGGTGAAAAAAGAAGACTGGCTGTAGCACCTCTAGATAAAAGGCAAAGAGGCCTTTCAAGATAAAGAAATTGTGGTACTACCTCCGGAAGAAAGCCACTGTAATAGAGAGCAAATAATGCTGGGAATATCTTCCTTCTTGCTAGCTCACCAGTGGCTCCTATTACAGCAATGCAAAGTGAAGGTGCTTGATCGCTCTGAACAGGAAAATTTGGGGAATGTGCTTGTAATTTTGAAGTTGGTCTTTTCGTAACTACAATGGAAAATTAAGTTCCACAATCTAGAGATTGTAAGGTTCCAATTGCAAAGTATGAGAAAATGAATATACCAAGATCAATTCACATTGATAGACATAACAAATGACAAAAATAAAAAGGTTAACTTAGAATAGTCTTTACTGACCATTAGGTACAGATAATGTTGAAACTCCTTCAGAATCTCGTCCATCATTTGATGAACTAGTTTCTAGATGACTATCTAACTTATCTTGATTCTTTATAATCTTGGACTCACTTAGTCCATGCTTTTTACTGCAATGCTTAAGGTTCAGTCTGTCAAGTAACCATAGCTTTAAGCCACAAAACCTTTGGCATATAGTGGCAGAACCTCCATAGAGCACAAAACGATCATTGGTTACTGTGTGAATATTTTTTCCTGTTGCCTAGATACAACAAAAGCAAGACAATTGTGCCTTAGCATAACTAGTGTACGACTCTAGTATACTCGAAATTTAGCAAATATGGTTGTACTCCCCATTTATAAGGCTCTATCATGCCAAAGATGCAACTACTGCTACCCGACAAATTAGTGAAGCAAGGTACCAAGTTTTCCCATGTAATAACAGTAACAAAACTGAAAATGCCAATACATATAACAATAGCACTCGTGAGGTGCTTTCAGATACTATGACACAAATTGAAGTGTTTCAATATGTAATTGGACGCAAAACTCATTGGAAGAAGCAAAATCCAATTTTAATTGCTGAAAAATCCCAATGAAATGCACTTAATCAAGATTCGTATATCCTTTCATTTTCAATCCAAAGAATTATGCCAGATTGAAAATTAAATACACATTATTAATTTCATGCAATACAGTTCTTTAAGATCATCTACAAATTATAGTTTCCTATCATCATTTTCTAGAAACCAAACAACCCATATACAGTTTCAACAAAAGTCATCAAACAAACAAAACTTTTTTCAATTAAAAACAAAAATAAAGAAATAAATAGACAATCCAATGTATAGAAAACTAACCCAGAATGGTGCTGGAAAATTTGAAAACGGCACTGACATCCTCCGTTTCTGTATTCAACTACTTCAAGGGTTTAAGGTTTCTTAAAATTATAGGAATTAAGAAATAACATGAAGAAAAATCATCAATTACTGGGAAGTGATCGAAGTTGATGTGGGTTTGATGGTGGCTGATGAAAGCTGACTTTGTTGTAGTATGTAAAATCAACGGCGACCGAAAGGCTGTGCTGACGCAGATACTTCGCGTCCTTTGCATACCGTTGCAGTAAAAATAGTTTTGTCTGCTTAAAGGTTTAGTTTGGAAACAAAGAATTCAAAGTACAATCAATTGTTTATAAATTAATAACGTGTGCATCATATAAAATTTATTAATTTAAACATATATTAATTAATCAATAAATTAATAATTTAATAAATTATAAGTTTACCTATAATTTAATAAATATATAATTTAATCAACTAAATTTTTTTTGTATTTTACTAATCTAATATATTAAAAATGAATTAGTCCACTAATTATAAATTAAATTAACAAAAAAAATAAAATTCTTGTAATTTCATAATTCAACCGCAAAACTTCTAAAAAATATAAGTACTGCATTACTCAAATTAAATTAGGTGCAATTTTATTTTAAATTTGTGGGAGATTCAACCCCTTTTATCTTCTTTTTTTTTTGTAAATACTCAAAGTCTCAAACCATTTTCTTTTATTATTAATGAAATGAATAAGTGGCACAACACAAAACTCATGACCATAAAACATTAGAGGACAATTAGAGCACTCACGAATTTTATTGTGATGGAGTCATCGAGATAAAAATCTTGCAACAATTAGGATATTTTTTATTTTATTTTTTTATATAGTGCGAAGGCATTGTTTGGTATAATGTTTTAAAGAAAACTTATTTAAGTATAGTTTTTGTTAAAAGAACTTTTATAAATGGAGATTTATTAAAGAAAATTAGTTATTTGGTGGTCCATGAGAGTTTTAATTGAAAATTTTAAACAAAATTACTTTGATAGGTAAGTTTTTTTTAGTTATGTTTTAAAAATAAAAAATAAAATAAGTAAATAAGTAAAGGATATTTTAGATGTTTTAATATTTTTAAAAAAAAATTCAATCACTACTTTTAAAATTATAAAATTTGAGTTTTTAGTGGCAAAGATAAAATAACTTATTTAATTTTTAAAAACTCTACTTAAAAAATAACTAAATAATAACAAAAAAATTTGAAAATAATTTGTGAAATTAAATGCATGCTTATGGAGATAAGTATAGTCTATAGTACTGAAAAAATGAGTTTTTGTATTGTTTATTTGTTATGATCAAAGGCCCAAATTGAACTCTAACCAGTTGCTAGAGGCCCATTTGTATTCATAAATTGCAAATCTTTAAAAAAGTATGACGAATTCTTTTATTTTATTTATGAAGTCCATCATGATTAGGAGTGGGCAAAATACCCGATCCAATCCGACCCGACCCGAAAAAGGTCGGGTTCGGGTTGGATCGGATTACTATGGCAACCCGATCGGATGAGGAAGTGCCAACCCAATCGGGCTGTGATCGGGTCGGTTTACACCCGACCTGATCCGAATACCCGATCGGGTCTCCCAAAAAAAAAAAAAACCTCACTCACACATTACACTTTACTCTTTACTTTACAGTTTACAGTTTACACATTACACAATACACACGCACACTGCACACCAGAGGCAGACGGCAAAGGGCAAACCCTCACAGCTCACAACTCACAAGTACTCACAACAATTCACACACAGTCATACACTGTGAAACACACAAACAACACACAGAACAGAACCAATCTGCTGTGAGTGCTGCCGAAACCAAAGGCTTGAAGTCTGACTCTGAACCCTCCTCAATCTGCTGCCGAAACCGACACCCAACAGGCAATTTGCTGCCACGATCTGCTGCCATTTGTTGCCGCGATCTGCTGCCGTGAGCTGCTGCCATCTGCTGCCGTGGCTGAAGCCTCCAACCCAACCTGACCCGACCCGAACTTTCTCCTTTGTGTTGTGGCTTTGTGACCCGAACTCGTTTTTGAAGATTTGAAGTTTCATAATTTCAAATTCAATATTTCATGGTATATATATATAGTTTAATAGTTATATATGCTAAATTATTAGTTATTTAAACCCAACCCGAACTTAACCCGAATTAGTGACCCGATAATTCGGGTCGGATCAGATTGGGTCATTAATTCGGGTTAAGTTCGGATTGATTATTGTCTAACTCGAAACCCGATCAGGTTGACCCGAACCCGACCCAAACCCGGTTTTGCCCACCCCTAATCATGATACATCCATCATAATTATTTGTTAATCAGTGTGATTAATTTTTCATTTAAAAAAATAAAATTTCTTGTGCCACGACTTCATGTGATGGCTGTGACGATGACAAATTGACAACTATTCTTAATAAATTTATCCATATTACTTTAATTAAAATAAATGCATAGTTATTGGTCATACCCACCCATTATATTAACATTTACCAATCATGTCATATATATAGTACCTTTTTAAATTAATTGATGAAATAAATTTCCACATTCAACCGACTTCAAAATTTATAATAAAATAATATAATTTGTAACAAAAAATAGACATAATTATTTTTTTTCAAATTCATAAAATCGTATCCAGATATTATAAATCTTACCTCTATTTTGATATTTGGTATATGGTCATATATTGATATAGATCAAATATTATAATTCGACTCTTAATTAAAAGTTTATAATTACTCTTAATTACACGTTTTTAATTTTTTTTTGTTTTATGCAAATCAAATAATAATAACAATGATAACAAAGCATTATAGTGATAGCCATAACATAAAACATCATGTTCATGTGAGCCCAAACATTGCTGACTATAGCATCTTTTTTTTCTGGTAATTTAAAAAATAAACAAAACAAAAATCATGGGGAAACCCCAAAAATAGACAACTCATTGGATAAACAAAATAGAAAAGTAGAATCAAAGTAATTTTAACTTCACTATTTGCAAGATCTTATAATTGAATGATAATTTTTAGAAATCTCCCCTGAAGTTTGGGATATTCTAACTTTAATAGAATGTATTCACATATTCTCACAAACCTCCCCTTGCGTTCCTATTTCTATCCTTAGACTGTTTGTTGACTGACAGAATGACTAAAATACCCTTGACTTAAGAAAAATAAGTTTTTCATGTTCAGAACAGTGTATTGTTGGTTAATAGCATTATATTTGCTTTGGAGCCAACAGCTACAAATACAATAAAGTTATCAAATCATCCTCATCCATTCCCAAAATAACTTAGCTGAATTAGGATAAAAAATTAAAAAATAAATTTAGAAATTATAATTGCTGCTGCCAATATTTATGTTGGTTGTCTATATAATTAGTCATTGCCAAGCTCAACAACAACAAAGCTTCTGCTTCTCATAACTAAAGCTTTCTTCTTCCTTCAACATAATCAAAACATCACTGCCAACATTCTCTCATACCTCCATATCAACCATGCATCTACAAACTCTTAAAAAATCATTCAAATCTCACCACTTTCCAATCATTATACAAAGTTGGAACACTTATGCACGCCAATGTGTGCCTAAAGCTTAAGCACATCAAGCTAATCAAATACATTTTATGACCCTTACGTAATATGTCCCTAAATCTATTGTTTATATATTTAATGTAATAGTGTTTTCCAAGTAATATGCATATGTAAGCCTAAATAAAAAATTTTAGAATACCATATTTAATAGCAAAATCACTTTGGCAAGTTAGAATCAAGACACAAACAGTTAAGATGATTAATGCAATAATTATAAAATAAATCAATCAACAACAATTTCCTAATCCCTTGAATGTGATATATATAAAAGAATCTCAACATCAATATAGACATAAATACAAATACATCCATTGAAATATAAAAACATGCCTCAACCATGCGATGTATTTAAACGAATTTCAGCCGCGATATAATCCATATATGTAAATACAAGCACTTAAATGTAGAAACATAGCTCAGCCATGTGGTACATATAAACAAATTCCAACAGAGATATTAATGTAGTCAGTCATCAGTGGTTGTCATCCAATTAGCCTTACAACTCAACAGTAGTCCATATTTACATGTGGGCAACTAATAACAGTTTACTAAGATAAATACTAACAAAGGCAAGACTAGCCTTGTCACTGGAGTGAGTTTCTAAGTATAATATGAAATACAAGTGTGCAACCCAAGAGGGGGGGTGAATTGGAATTTTAAAAAATTATCCTAACAAATCCACACAACAAGCAATCTAATGTCTTAACAATAATTGAAAACAATAAGTTCAATAATAGCACGATAATTAAAGAGTAAGGGAGAAGAGAAACAAACACACGAATTTTTACGTGGTTCGGCAATCTCCGCCTACGTCCACGCCTCCAAGCGATCCAAGCTCGAGGATTTCACTATCCAAGCCTTTCCAAGGCTTCAACAATTACAATTGACTTTGAGGTGTCAATAAACCTTTACAACAAAGAGATTATCTCCCAATCTCTTCACTCAAGTGTCTCACACACTCAAACTCTTACAAATAAATTGAAGAAATGAAAGATACAATGAAACTCACTCAATGAGTAGATATTCAAAGATGAAGAACAATGAATGATTCAATGATTTGTGTTTTGCAAGTTGTAAGCTCAAGATATCACGTGTGCTTTTTGTTTTTGCTTGTTGGAGAGATTGAAAATGAGTTGGATTTGAGTTCTTATAGTTTGAGCTAAAAAACTAGCCGTTATGCACATTTTGGTCGTAACTGGATTACCGGTTATGGACAACCGGAATTCCGCTTAATGTTACCGTTACAGCCACAAATTTGAATTTCTGAACATCCGGATTTCTGCTTTGTCACATCCGGATTTCCGCTTACGCTCAGTAGCTTACTGCCCAACAACCGGATTTCCGTTTGTCAGGATCCGGAATTCCGCTTTTAATTCGGATAGATTCTGCCTAAAATTCGGACTTCCGTTTGTCATAATCCGGATTTCCGCTTGCTACAGTAACTGCTACAGTGAATATTTTTCCAAATTTATAGTTTGACCCCAAAACTTTATAAAACTGTAGTGTGGCCCAAAACGTTATGAAAGTTTGCAAAAAGGTCCAATTTCATAACTTTAGAATAATGCTTTGTCAATCCCACAACTTTCTGAAATTATGACTTTGCCCAAACTATGTGAAATTATAGAATGGTCCAAAAACATTTAAATAGTTTCAAATAGGTCCAAATCCGAAATTTAAAATACTATCAAAGATTTTAAAATTACTTTCATTTTAGTCCAAAATGCTTTAATCCCATAACATCATTTTCTTATTATAAAAGCACAATTCATAAATCTTGACTCAATAAATACATGTGGTTTTTTATCATCAAAATCAATATTTATAAACATATAGGCTAACACTCTCCCCCTTTTTGATGATGACAAAGCACATTCAAAACTTTAATCTTGTTATGAAAAAGCTCCCCCTTAATCAATGCAAGTTAAAAAATGATTTGAAAATAGTTTAATAAAAACTCCCCCTGCATACATGCTCCCCCTAGATACATGCATATATTTTCATAACACAAATTAAATCATTCTCCCCCTTCATCATCAAAAAGAATAAAAGAATAAAAGCTCCCCCTATCAATTATCAAAGTAGCAATATAAGCTCATTAGTAAAAACAAAAATATCCATAAGCATAAGAAAATCCATATAATCCATAATGATCAACCAAAACAAATCCATAACATCCAACATAAAAGGCATAAAAATGCAGTAAATGAAATGTAGGTGTGTCCAAGTACTAGCACAAGATACTACTCATGTGGTGAGGATGGAGATATGGAATGCCGAAGTGCTCAAAGAGGAGGCGCTGCCCATGAATGAGCTGCTGCTGCAGCTGCCGCTGCTGCTGCTGCTCCTGCTGAAACTCAGTCTGCCGCACTGAAAGTGTCCGCACCTCATCCATAAGCTGCTGAAGAGTAACATCTCCAGAGGTAGGAGGCCGTGGAGGTGATGAAACGGATGCAGAGACAACAGGATCTGAAGCAATCACAGGAGGATCACGGCGTCTACGCTGCCCCCGAAATGAGAGTGAGAAAATGGGTAGCTGATCGGCTGGAACCACATCATTAAGTGGCCGATCATCACTTGGAGCAAGGAAGGTAAACTTGTTTTCAGAGTATTTAACCTAAGTGCCATTCTTCCACTCAAAGCCTAAGCCGACAATAGCTTCATCTCCGATACCCTTAGACGGTCTACATGACGGTTCTTTAATAGGTACATCAAAAAATTTCAGGATTCGGGTAATGAAATGACCATATGGAAGGGAGCGGGTAATCAACTTAGGTATGCTGAGCATGTTTCGGACAATGGTATATCCTAAGTCGACTGGACGATGTCTAAGAATACAATCAATCAAGGCGACATCCATATGAGAGACCTCATCCAAATGGCCTGATCTAGGAAGAACAATACTCTGAATAAAACGAAGGAATATCCGAGTTTGAAGACAAAGACAAAGGTTGCGAAAATGGATAGTACAATCTTCATCGGAAAGGTCGACACGACGACATATATTCTTAACAGCATCAATATAAGCATAGTCATCAATGTCAGGAGGTTTCCTAGGTGAAAAAATTTCTAGGCCATTATCGGAGGATCCTATGATGTTGTTCAAGTCCGAATCATCAAACTCAATCAAAACTCCTCCAACTGTGGTGATTACTCGATTCTCTTTCTCCGCGGAACAATCCATATTCGAGTAAAATACTTTCACCAAGTCGGGATACACATTCTCCTCAATCAACAATGCATTAAGCCAACCAACATCTTCCAACAATTGCAATAAAGTTCTATTGCTAATACTAAGATGATTCAACCAATCCGGTAAAATAAAAAAGGTTTGGAGTACCTCACGAGTCCTGAACTGTTGATGAAAACGTTTGGCTAGATGTTTCTTGTTCTGAAAATGTGTGGACTCAAAATTGGATTGATTGGTGGTGCTCCTTGCTTCCCGTGGCCGATCGGTTTGTTGAACCGGTTCTTTGCCTTTTCTTCGAACCGGCCGTGAACTAGACATTGTGATATGGTTGATTTGGGATTGAAAAGGATAAGGAGAATGAAGATAATGAGGATTGAAAGTGATTTTGAGAAACAATTTGAATCAAAAACGGCTTGAGAATGAGAAATCTAGAGAGAGAAAAATTCGGATAAACCCTAGGTAGAATTTGAGATCTAGAGTTTTGGATGATGAAAATGAAGTTTAAAGATGCTTTTGAGTGAATGAAGTGATGGGGAATGATTTTCTTGATTCAATTTGATGTGAAAAAGGAAGAAAAAAGATGGATTTTGGAGTGAAAAATGAGAGAGAGAAACCGGGTTTTAGAGAGAGAGCAAGAACCGGATTTCCGTTTGAAGAGGGAAGAGGAACAGTTGAAGCTTGAAACCCGAAACCGGATTTCCGATTTTCACTAACCGAAATTCCGGTTGTGACCAGCAAGGTTCCACGCAAAAAACGGTTTTCCAGATAACATGAACCGGCTTGCCGGTTGGATCCAGAGGATAGCAATGCCGGTTTGCCAAAGTCTCGAAATCGGATTTCCGGATTGACATAACCGGAAATCCGGTTTGGTCCAGTAAGCTTTGCTTGCGAATCCGGCTTTTCGGTTTTTATAACCGGTAGTCCGGTTTGGTCCAGCAAGCTTTGCTTGCGAATCCGGCTTTTCGGTTTTCATAACCGGTAATCCGGTTTGAAGCATAAATGAAGCTTAGGAAATCCGGTTTTTCCGGATTGAAAATCCGATTATCCGGAATTTGTCTCGAGAGAAATCAATAAGGAAAAATGATTTTCCAAATGAATAGAAAGGGAATATTTGCTAGCTCTTAAACTTGTATTACACACACCATTTTATTTCCGGCCTTAAAAATTGATTAATTTTAAATCATTTTAAGATTTAAAACCTTTCAATAAGCCATTTAATGCAAGCAACATAAAATCATAAAATCATAAAATTACAAGCATATCAAGCTATCTAATTTATGAACCATAAATCCATATAATAACAAACATATCAAGCTATATAGTAAAACATGAATTAAGATTCAACATTCATCATTCCAAGCTCATGTCTTATCTTTATAAAATGCTCTTCGCTAAGAGGTTTTGTAAAGATATCCGCAAGTTGATTTTCAGTGGAAACAAATTTAATCACAACATCTCCTTTTTGAACATGATCTCTAAGGAAATGATGTCTAATTTCTATATGTTTAGTCCTAGAATGTTGAATGGGATTCTTGGAAAGATTAATAGCACTAGTATTGTCACATAAAATAGGTATTTGATCAAGCTTAATACCATAGTCTCTAAGGGTTTGTTTCATCCAAAGAATTTGTGCACAACAACTACCTGCGGCAATATATTCTGCCTCGGTGGTTGAAAGCGCAACCGAGTTTTGTTTCTTACTAAACCAAGAGACAAGAGAATGACCTAGGAAGTGACATGTTCCACTAGTACTTTTTCTATCAACCTTATACCCAGCAAAATCGGCATCCGAATAACAAGTTAAATCAATATGAGTTCCTCTAGGATACCAAAGGCTAAGATTAATAGTGCCAATTAAATATCGAAAAATGCATTTGACAGCAAGCATGTGAGACTCTTTAGGACAAGATTGAAATCTAGCACACAAGCAAACACTAAACATAATATCAGGTCTACTAGCAGTCAAGTAGAGTAAGGATCCGATCATACCTCGATAAGTCTTGATATCAACTTCCTTACCTTTCTCATCTTTGTCCAGCTTGATGGTAGTACTCATAGGAGTGCTTTTTGCCGTTCCATTTTCATAGCCAAATCTTTTGAGTAGATCTTTCACGTACTTGGCTTGGTTTATGAAAATTCCTTCCTCGTTTTGTTTGATTTGAAGTCCAAGGAAGTACTTCAACTCTCCCATCATACTCATCTCAAACTCTTGGCTCATACATGATGAAAAATCTTTACACAACAACTCATTAGTAGAACCAAAAATAATATCATCAACATAAATTTGAACAATAAGTATGTCTTGGTTCTTATGCTTAACAAAAAGAGTTGTGTCCGCTTTTCCCATCGAAAAATTGTTATCCAATAAGAAGTTTTTAAGCCTATCATACCAAGCTCTAGGTGCTTGTTTTAAACCATACAAAGCCTTGGATAACTTATACACATGATCTGGAAATTTTTCATTTTCAAAACCAGGAGGTTGTTTCACATAAACTTCCTCCATAATATATCCATTTAAGAAAGCACTCTTGACATCCATTTTATATAAAATAAAATCCTTATGACATGCATATGCTAACAACATCCTAATGGATTCTAATCTTGCTACAGGTGCAAAAGTTTCATCAAAATCAATTCCTTCTTCTTGGTTGTAACCTTGAGCCACTAATCTAGCTTTATTTCTTACAACCACACCAAATTCATCCATTTTATTTCTAAATACCCATTTAGTGCCTATAATGGATTGATGTTCTGGATTAGGAACTAACTCCCACACATTGTTTCTCTCAAATTGATTCAACTCCTCTTGCATTGCCATAATCCAAGATTCATCATTTTCCGCATCCGCAAAGGATTTTGGTTCAATTTGAGAAATAAATGCAGCATGCTCACATGTGTTCCTAAGAGATGATCTAGTGGTAACACCTCGTGAGGGATCTCCTAAAATTACATCCTTAGGATGAGAGGACACATACCTCCACTCCTTGGGGAGTGTTTGTGAAGTACCTTCATTTTGCTCTGCATTTGTTTCTTCATGATGTTCCTCTTGAATTCCATGTGGCGCGACTTCTTGGTTGTCATTCGATGCTTCTTCTTGTTGTTCTTCTTCTGCATTATCATCAACAACAACTTTCTCCGTAGAGGAGGAGTTAGACTCATCAAATGTAACATGCATAGATTCTTCCAAAATAAAGTTCCTTTATTATAACTCTAAAAGCCTTGCTTGAAATTGAATAACTATAAAAAATACAACCTCCGATTTTGGATCAAATTACCAAGATTACCTTTGTGTTCCAAACAAACATTTGCTTCCAAAATTTAAAATAGCCAATGTT
>NW_006262139.1:164807-167954 GCF_000493195.1 Citrus x clementina
AATACAAGCAATAGAATAACCTTTTTCATTTTGAACCTTTTTAAAGAAAATTCGAAATGCATCAATGGCATCATCCTTATTAGCTAAGAATAATACCCATGTGTATCTAGAATAATCATCCACAATAACAAATGCATAATATTTGCCACTTAAACTAGCATATCTAGAAGGTCCAAACAAATCTATATGAAGTAATTGAAGTGGTTTTGAAGTAGAGATATGATTCTTGCTTTTGAAGGAAGTTTTGATTTGTTTTCCAAATTGGCATGCTTCACAAATTCTATCTTTTTGAAAACTGATTTTTGGAAGGCCTTTTACTAAATCATTTTTCACGATTTTTGAAATCAAATCCATGCTTGCATGACCTAATCTTCTATGCCACAACCAACCATCATCATGCAATGCGGAAAGACATTTCTCATTTGTTGATGCACAATCTATATTAATGGTATAGACATTAACACATCTATTTTCTACAAACAAGACTTTCCCATCACATGCATTCTCAATGACACATTTTGATTCATCAAAGATAACTCTATATCCTTTATCGCATAATTGACTAATACTAAGCAAGTTGTGTTTCAAGTTTTCAACCAAACACACATTCTCAATGAGAGTAGAGGATACATTACCGACATTTCCAATCCCAATGATTTTTCCTTTTGAATTATCTCCAAACGATACATCTCCACCATTTTCGATCTTAGTAAAGCTTGAGAACCAAGAATAATTCCCTGTCATGTGTCTTGAACAGCCGCTGTCCAAGTACCATTTATTCTTCTTCTTCTTCAAGCCCTGTAGAGAAAATCTCAAGTTTTAGGTACCCAAACCTTTTTGGGTCCTTGAGAGTTAGCAATGGTTCCTTTCGGAACCCAAACACATTTCATACCATAATATGCATTTCTCTTCACTGCACATCTATTTTTCATATGACCATCTTGATTGCAATAATGACATACAATTTTATTGTTGATAGATGTATTCTTCACAAAATAACTCTTGTAAAATTTTTGTTTCAAATTCGGTTTATAACTTATGCCACTTTTGTCAAATACACATTTTTGTGAGTTTAGCAAATTGTCCAACATCTTTTGCCCATTTGTGAATTTTAGCACAATTTCATTTAGTTCATTACTCTTCTTTCTAAGCATTTCATTCTCATTTTTCAAGTCATTCATGTGTGACTCTAAGTGCTCATGTGAAGTGCTAGAATTCTCAAATAATGCAATACTATCATGCAATGTCTTATTTTCTAATTCTAGGCATGTAATCTTTGCACTAAATGAATCATTTTCATTCTTAAGCTCTATCATCTTCTTTTTAAGACTTATATTCTTTTTACCAATCTTCATTAGCTCATCATGCAAATCATTAAAAGCATCATGCAATTCATCATATGTAGGAAGAACACTTACCTCATCAAGTTCATCACATGATTCTTCCCCAATGGCCATGAGAGCTAAGTTTGTCATTTCTTGTTGTTCATCCTCATCACTTGTTTCCTCATCGCTATCATCCCATGTGGCCACCATAGCCTTCTTCTTGAATTTGTTGAGAAGAGGACATTCCGGTCGTATGTGTCCGGGCTTCTTGCATTCATAACAAGTGATTGGCTCCTTCTTCTCCTTCTTATTCTTATAGCCTCTGAACTTTCTCTGCTCATTATTCTTCTTGTAAAATTTTCTGAATCTTCTAGCTAACATAGCCAACTCCTCATCATCCATTTCGCTTTCCTCATCACTCTCACGTTTTGAAGCCTTGAGAGCAATGTTCTTCTTCTTTTCCTCATGCCCTTTTTCAGCTGCCAAATCTTCTTCATATGAAATAAGAGAGCCAATTAAATCATCAATAGGTAACACATTTAAATCCTTAGCTTCCTCAATGGCAGTCCTATTTGGTCTCCATTCCTTAGGTAGAGACCTAATGATTTTCTTGACTTTTTCGCTATTTGAAAAAGTTTTTCCTAGGGCTCCTAGAGTGTTCACTATGTCCGTGAATCTAGTATACATAGAGTACACATTTTCATTTTGTTCCATTTGGAACAATTCATATTGTCGAGTGTACCTACTTATTTTAGATTCTTTCACTTGGTTCGTGCCTTCATAGACAACCTCAAGTTTGTGCCAAATCTCATTAGCACTTTCGCAACTAGACACTCTATGAAACTCTTTCTTATCTAGTGCACAAAATAAGGCATTCATGGCTTTGGAATTTAGAGAAGCTTTTCTCTTTTCAAATTCATTCCAATCCCGTGAAGGTTTTGGAATATCTTCTCCGACTTCATTTTTAGTCAAGGGCATGAAAGGACCATCATTAACGATTTCCCAAATCTCATAATCTAAGGCTTGCAAGTAAATTCTCATCCTAGTTTTCCAATATGGATAATCGTTTCCATCAAAGTAAGGTGGTCTAGTGGTGGACTGTCCTTCCCTAAATGTGGAATCGTTTTGAGTTGCCATTGATCTTTAACTCTAGATGGTTAAATCTAAATAAGAGCACCAAGCTCTGATACCAAATGAAATACAAGTGTGCAACCCAAGAGGGGGGGTGAATTGGAATTTTAAAAAATTATCCTAACAAATCCACACAACAAGCAATCTAATGTCTTAACAATAATTGAAAACAATAAGTTCAATAATAGCACGATAATTAAAGAGTAAGGGAGAAGAGAAACAAACACACGAATTTTTACGTGGTTCGGCAATCTCCGCCTACGTCCACGCCTCCAAGCGATCCAAGCTCGAGGATTTCACTATCCAAGCCTTTCCAAGGCTTCAACAATTACAATTGACTTTGAGGTGTCAATAAACCTTTACAACAAAGAGATTATCTCCCAATCTCTTCACTCAAGTGTCTCACACACTCAAACTCTTACAAATAAATTGAAGAAATGAAAGATACAATGAAACTCACTCAATGAGTAGATATTCAAAGATGAAGAACAATGAATGATTCAATGATTTGTGTTTTGCAAGTTGTAAGCTCAAGATATCACGTGTGCTTTTTGTTTTTGCTTGTTGGAGAGATTGAAAATGAGTTGGATTTGAGTTCTTATAGTTTGAGCTAAAAAACTAGCCGTTATGCACATTTTGGTCGTAACCGGATTACCGGTTATGGACAACCGGAATTCCGCTTAATGTTACC
>NW_006262139.1:168595-170959 GCF_000493195.1 Citrus x clementina
CCCTTAATCAATGCAAGTTAAAAAATGATTTGAAAATAGTTTAATAAAAACTCCCCCTGCATACATGCTCCCCCTAGATACATGCATATATTTTCATAACACAAATTAAATCATTCTCCCCCTTCATCATCAAAAAGAATAAAAGGCTCCCCCTCGATAAGTCTTGATATCAACTTCCTTACCTTTCTCATCTTTGTCCAGCTTGATGGTAGTACTCATAGGAGTGCTTTTTGCCGTTCCATTTTCATAGCCAAATCTTTTGAGTAGATCTTTCACGTACTTGGCTTGGTTTATGAAAATTCCTTCCTCGTTTTGTTTGATTTGAAGTCCAAGGAAGTACTTCAACTCTCCCATCATACTCATCTCAAACTCTTGGCTCATACATGATGAAAAATCTTTACACAACAACTCATTAGTAGAACCAAAAATAATATCATCAACATAAATTTGAACAATAAGTATGTCTTGGTTCTTATGCTTAACAAAAAGAGTTGTGTCCGCTTTTCCCATCGAAAAATTGTTATCCAATAAGAAGTTTTTAAGCCTATCATACCAAGCTCTAGGTGCTTGTTTTAAACCATACAAAGCCTTGGATAACTTATACACATGATCTGGAAATTTTTCATTTTCAAAACCAGGAGGTTGTTTCACATAAACTTCCTCCATAATATATCCATTTAAGAAAGCACTCTTGACATCCATTTTATATAAAATAAAATCCTTATGACATGCATATGCTAACAACATCCTAATGGATTCTAATCTTGCTACAGGTGCAAAAGTTTCATCAAAATCAATTCCTTCTTCTTGGTTGTAACCTTGAGCCACTAATCTAGCTTTATTTCTTACAACCACACCAAATTCATCCATTTTATTTCTAAATACCCATTTAGTGCCTATAATGGATTGATGTTCTGGATTAGGAACTAACTCCCACACATTGTTTCTCTCAAATTGATTCAACTCCTCTTGCATTGCCATAATCCAAGATTCATCATTTTCCGCATCCGCAAAGGATTTTGGTTCAATTTGAGAAATAAATGCAGCATGCTCACATGTGTTCCTAAGAGATGATCTAGTGGTAACACCTCGTGAGGGATCTCCTAAAATTACATCCTTAGGATGAGAGGACACATACCTCCACTCCTTGGGGAGTGTTTGTGAAGTACCTTCATTTTGCTCTGCATTTGTTTCTTCATGATGTTCCTCTTGAATTCCATGTGGCGCGACTTCTTGGTTGTCATTCGATGCTTCTTCTTGTTGTTCTTCTTCTGCATTATCATCAACAACAACTTTCTCCGTAGAGGAGGAGTTAGACTCATCAAATGTAACATGCATAGATTCTTCCACAACTAAAGTTCTTTTATTATAAACTCTATAAGCTTTGCTTGAATTTGAATAACCAAGAAAGATACCAACATCAGATTTTGGATCAAATTTACCAAGATTATCTTTTGTGTTCAAAACAAAACATTTGCATCCAAAAACTTTAAAATAACCAATGTTGGGTTTTCTATCTTTCCAAAGCTCATATGGAGTTTTATTAAGATTAGGTCTAATCAACACCCGATTTAAAACATAACAAGCGGTGTTGACGGCTTCGGCCCAAAAATACTTAGGCAAAGAGTTTTCATTCAACATGGTCCTACCCATTTCTTGAATAGACCTATTCTTTCTCTCTACTACTCCATTTTGTTGTGGAGTCCTAGGTGATGAAAATTGATGTTCAATGCCAAAGTCATTACAAAAATTTTCAAATGCATGATTTTCAAATTCTCCACCATGATCACTTCTAATACAAGCAATAGAATAACCTTTTTCATTTTGAACCTTTTTAAAGAAAATTCGAAATGCATCAATGGCATCATCCTTATTAGCTAAGAATAATACCCATGTGTATCTAGAATAATCATCCACAATAACAAATGCATAATATTTGCCACTTAAACTAGCATATCTAGAAGGTCCAAACAAATCTATATGAAGTAATTGAAGTGGTTTTGAAGTAGAGATATGATTCTTGCTTTTGAAGGAAGTTTTGATTTGTTTTCCAAATTGGCATGCTTCACAAATTCTATCTTTTTGAAAACTGATTTTTGGAAGGCCTTTTACTAAATCATTTTTCACGATTTTTGAAATCAAATCCATGCTTGCATGACCTAATCTTCTATGCCACAACCAACCATCATCATGCAATGCGGAAAGACATTTCTCATTTGTTGATGCACAATCTATATTAATGGTATAGACATTAACACATCTATTTCCTACAAACAAGACTTTCCCATCACATGCATTCTCAATGACACATTTTGATTCATCAAAGCATGCCAATGCTCCTGAAAGCACCATAATTGACTAATA
>NW_006262139.1:171059-172798 GCF_000493195.1 Citrus x clementina
CAATGAGAGTAGAGGATACATTACCGACATTTCCCATTCCCAATGATTTTTCCTTTTGAATTATTTTCCAAACGATACATCTCCACCATTTTCGATCTTAGTAAAGCTTGAGAACCAAGAATAATTTCCCTGTCCATGTGTCTTGAACAGCCGCTGTTCAAGTACCAATTTATTTTTTTTTCTTTTTCAAGCCCTGTAGAGAAAATCTCAAGTTTTAGGGTACCCAAACCCTTTTTGGGTCCTTGAGAGTTAGCAAATGGTTCCTTTCGGAACCCAAACACATTTCATACCATAATATGCATTTCTCTTCACTGCACATCTATTTTTCATATGACCATCTTGATTGCAATAATGACATACAATTTTATTGTTGATAGATGTTTTTCTTTACAAAATAAACTATTGTAAAATTTTTGTTTCAAATTCGGTTTATAACCTATGCCACTTTTGTCAAATACACATTTTTGTGAGTTTAGCAAATTGTCCAACATCTTTTGCCCATTTGTGAATTTTAGCACAATTTCATTTAGTTCATTACTCTTCTTTCTAAGCATTTCATTCTCATTTTTCAAGTCATTCATGTGTGACTCTAAGTGCTCATGTGAAGTGCTAGAATTCTCAAATGATGCAATACTATCATGCAATGTCTTATTTTCTAATTCTAGGCATGTAATCTTTGCACTAAATGAATCATTTTCATTCTTAAGCTCTATCATCTTCTTTTTAAGACTTATATTCTTTTTACCAATCTTCATTAGCTCATCATGCAAATCATTAAAAGCATCATGCAATTCATCATATGTAGGAAGAACACTTACCTCATCAAGTTCATCACATGATTCTTCCCCAATGGCCATGAGAGCTAAGTTTGTCATTTCTTGTTGTTCATCCTCATCACTTGTTTCCTCATCGCTATCATCCCATGTGGCCACCATAGCCTTCTTCTTGAATTTGTTGAGAAGAGGACATTCCGGTCGTATGTGTCCGGGCTTCTTGCATTCATAACAAGTGATTGGCTCCTTCTTCTCCTTCTTATTCTTATAGCCTCTGAACTTTCTCTGCTCATTATTCTTCTTGTAAAATTTTCTGAATCTTCTAGCTAACATAGCCAACTCCTCATCATCCATTTCGCTTTCCTCATCACTCTCACGTTTTGAAGCCTTGAGAGCAATGTTCTTCTTCTTTTCCTCATGCCCTTTTTCAGCTGCCAAATCTTCTTCATATGAAATAAGAGAGCCAATTAAATCATCAATAGGTAACACATTTAAATCCTTAGCTTCCTCAATGGCAGTCCTATTTGGTCTCCATTCCTTAGGTAGAGACCTAATGATTTTCTTGACTTTTTCGCTATTTGAAAAAGTTTTTCCTAGGGCTCCTAGAGTGTTCACTATGTCCGTGAATCTAGTATACATAGAGTACACATTTTCATTTTGTTCCATTTGGAACAATTCATATTGTCGAGTGTACCTACTTATTTTAGATTCTTTCACTTGGTTCGTGCCTTCATAGACAACCTCAAGTTTGTGCCAAATCTCATTAGCACTTTCGCAACTAGACACTCTATGAAACTCTTTCTTATCTAGTGCACAAAATAAGGCATTCATGGCTTTGGAATTTAGAGAAGCTTTTCTCTTTTCAAATTCATTCCAATCCCGTGAAGGTTTTGGAATATCTTCTCCGACTTCATTTTTAGTCAAGGGCATGAAAGGACCATCATTAACGATTTCCCAAATCTCATA
>NW_006262139.1:173491-174730 GCF_000493195.1 Citrus x clementina
AAATGAGTTGGATTTGAGGCCGTTATGCACATTTTGGTCGTAACCGGATTACCGGTTATGGACAACCGGAATTCCGCTTAATGTTACCGTTACAGCCACAAATTTGAATTTCTGAACATCCAGATTTCCGCTTTGTCACATCCGGATTTCCGCTTACGCTCAGTAGCTTACTGCCCAACAACCGGATTTCCGTTTGTCAGGATCCGGAATTCCGCTTTTAATTCGGATAGATTCTGCCTAAAATCCGGACTTCCGTTTGTCATAATCCGGATTTCCGCTTGCTACAGTAACTGCTACAGTGAATATTTTTCCAAATTTATAGTTTGACCCCAAAACTTTATAAAACTGTAGTGTGGCCCAAAACGTTATGAAAGTTTGCAAAAAGGTCCAATTTCATAACTTTAGAATAATGCTTTGTCAATCCCACAACTTTCTGAAATTATGACTTTGCCCAAACTATGTGAAATTATAGAATGGTCCAAAAACATTTAAATAGTTTCAAATAGGTCCAAATCCGAAATTTAAAATACTATCAAAGATTATAAAATTACTTTCATTTTAGTCCAAAATGCTTTAATCCCATAACATCATTTTCTTATTATAAAAGCACAATTCATAAATCTTGACTCAATAAATACATGTGGTTTGTTATCATCAAAATCAATATTTATAAACATATAGGCTAACATAAAGATCCTGATTGTCCTACTATTTCTTGTATTATTGAAGATCACAAAATTGAACATGCTTTGTTAGACCTTGGTGCTAGTGTTAATTTGCTTCCATATTCAGTTTATCTTCAACTTAATTTTGGTGAGTTAAAATCAACTTCATCTACATTTTTACTTGCCGATAGATCAGTTAAGTACCAAAAGGAATAGTGAAAGATGTTTTAGTACAAGTTGATAAATTCATATACCCTGTAGATTTTATTGTTTTAGAAACTGAACCTATTGTGAAGAATTATAAACCAATTCCTGTAATTTTAGGTCGACCATTTTTCGCAACTGCTAATGCTTTAATGAATTTGTCATTTGGAAATATGACTTTGGAATTGAATGTTTTCAACATGTCTAGGCAACCTAATGAGGAAAATGAGAATGAAAATGAAATTGATGAACAAAATGAATTGCTTGAATCTTATATAGAGGAGAATATTCAAAAAGGGAGTTTTTCTGTACTTAGTGATATTTGTTTAGTTAATTTGATTGAATCATATAAACAACTTGAACATGATAC
>NW_006262139.1:174830-231098 GCF_000493195.1 Citrus x clementina
GCCTTTCCAAGGCTTCGGCAATTACGATTGACTTTGAGGTGTCAATAAACCTTTACAACAAAGAGATTATCTCCCAATCTCTTCACTCAAGTGTCTCACACACTCAAACTCTTACAAATAAATTGAAGAAATGAAAGATACAATGAAACTCACTCAATGAGTAGATATTCAAAGATGAAGAACAATGAATGATTCAATGATTTGTGTTTTGCAAGTTGTAAGCTCAAGATATCACGTGTGCTTTTTGTTTTTGCTTGTTGGAGAGATTGAAAATGAGTTGGATTTGAGTTCTTATAGTTTGAGCTAAAAAACTAGCCGTTATGCACATTTTGGTCGTAACCGGATTACCGGTTATGGACAACCGGAATTCCGCTTAATGTTACCGTTACAGCCACAAATTTGAATTTCTGAACATCCAGATTTCCGCTTTGTCACATCCGGATTTCCGCTTACGCTCAGTAGCTTACTGCCCAACAACCGGATTTCCGTTTGTCAGGATCCGGAATTCCGCTTTTAATTCGGATAGATTCTGCCTAAAATCCGGACTTCCGTTTGTCATAATCCGGATTTCCGCTTGCTACAGTAACTGCTACAGTGAATATTTTTCCAAATTTATAGTTTGACCCCAAAACTTTATAAAACTGTAGTGTGGCCCAAAACGTTATGAAAGTTTGCAAAAAGGTCCAATTTCATAACTTTAGAATAATGCTTTGTCAATCCCACAACTTTCTGAAATTATGACTTTGCCCAAACTATGTGAAATTATAGAATGGTCCAAAAACATTTAAATAGTTTCAAATAGGTCCAAATCCGAAATTTAAAATACTATCAAAGATTATAAAATTACTTTCATTTTAGTCCAAAATGCTTTAATCCCATAACATCATTTTCTTATTATAAAAGCACAATTCATAAATCTTGACTCAATAAATACATGTGGTTTGTTATCATCAAAATCAATATTTATAAACATATAGGCTAACATAATATACAAAAACCTCAATAAAACCAAGTAAAAGATGATACAACATCTCTACAATTTAGGGCTTACATAAGAAATGTGAGGTATCATCTGATCATTTCAAAATATGTCGTAAGGGATTAGTTTGGACTCTGGTGCTACTACTTAATGAACACTCTTGCTGCCAAAGCTGCTGCTACCGAATTCACTATCGACTATCTCTTTAGGCTTGGGTTAATTTCCCTTTATTAATAAAAATATCGTATTAGTATACAACTTATAGTGAATATATAAGTCACGAAGATAATGTAAACACAAACAATTATGGTTCTAATTGTCAAACACTGTCATGTTGCAAAACATACTACTATATACTTGATTTCAACAGCAGTGGCAACTTATATTTCTGTTCAATCTAACAACATTTTGCAGACATTTAATGCAAAGAGACCATGTATAACAAATATAAGATTTTGTTTATAACAAAAATAACAAGTTATTGCCAACCGCCAAGTCATTGTAGTTGATCTATCACAAAATTTTTGTCTTGTTTTTCTTATTTTAACATTATGGATCCATTACTTTATCATTTCAATGTAAGCTAATATCAAGTCCTATCCTGCAGCTTCATTATTGACACTTTCTATTGATGAAATTAAAATTGATAAGCATCCAAAATAAAGCATTTATGTGAATCTTAAAGATTAAACACATTGACCCGACACAAAATGGTTGGCAACCGTTTAAAACTACAAAACATAGTTGATGAAGATAACCTTTCAAATGAATTTTGTATTAACATGCTGTAGCATAACATACATGTACAATCTTAAAACTTTTAAGGAAAATCACAACATACATGAACAAAATCTTAGATTTTCTAAAATTACAAAATCTCAATAATACAAAATATCTAATGCTCATAAATATTACATTTATTCCTAGTGCTTATAAATTCAATCAAGGCATGTCAAACACAAGAAAGCTATCCATGGAAGGATTCAAGCATTTTCTTTTATAGAATACTAATTACAAACTTCAAGCGCACCTTTGTATCGACTGAATCACTCTAAGCGTCTAGTCGGTGGAACTGGTGAACCGGTCAACATGCATTTGGGTTACTCTATTCACTACAACTAACATTAATTTATGAAAAGAATAAGAAGTATCAGCCACATTTTCAATCAATTTTTGAAGAGCCATTTTCATATTTTTACTCAACTCATCAACAAAGCAAGCAAAAAATAACATGCACTGAAAGTTCTTTGATACATACCTCATTCGTGGCTCCGAAGAAGCATGATATTAATCGATAACCAAAGAAACTCATTGGTCGGTACTCTCTCACCTCGCAGCCTTGAATCATTCATCGCCCATATTGGAGTCATAAGCTCCACCATTGTCCTCAATTTATGGGCAAAATACTTGATGAAAGTATAAGAGAGAAATGAAATGGAGTTTGAGCTTGGTTGCTTCGGATTTGGTAGAGGAAAGAGATGAGAATTTTTCATTTTGTATTAAATATCTATTGAGCAAAAGCACGTTTCATTGTACGGAGTGTAAAAGCATGTTTCAGTCTATTTCTCTATGGATATTAACAAAGTTCAAACCAATTTCAAAGCCCAAGGTGAAAATATTAAATTTGTTTGAACTTTTTTGTTATTAACTTATTCAATTAGGATCTTACCCTCGTCAGCTTAATTTATAGAAAATAAAATACTCACGAGGGAAGGTTTATGAAAATATGCCATTACATTCTATCAAAATAAGAATACCCCAAACTTCAGCGGAGATTTTTAAAAATTAACTTTCTTTTAAATATCTTGTGTTCGGTATGAATTAATAAATATATTTAATTAAGGATAAATCACCCTGTATTTAATAAAGAGAAGATCAAATATTGAGAAAATCTTGATTTTTCGATTTATCAATAGAATAATATTAAGGGGTTGAAAATATAAAGGCGAAAATAAAAGTAAAATTTTAAAGAGTGGATTGTATTGGATTAATTCTTAAAATTATATTGAATTATATAGTATTATCTTTTGTTTAATACAGTTTCGGATAAAATTATATTAAATTTAATTTAGTGAAGTTAAAATAATAATTTAAATAATTTTTATTTCTAAAGTATATTATTAGTTGTTAAATGTAATATTTAAACTTTTTGATATTACTGTAATTGAATAATTGAATAATTTTTTATCTTTAACATATTACAATCTAGTTAAAATAAATTGTTCAAATAAATTTTTGATTTAATCTTAAATTTAAAAGAAGTTTAAGGTAAATTATTGAATAAAATTTTAATATTAGTAACAAATTTAGATTAGAAGATATCTAATCCTATCTATATCTATGTGATGGAGATTAATAATCCTATAAATGTTGGGCTAAAATTTGGACAAGTTTGTTAATCCTGACAATGAACATGATTCTGGATGAGCTAATATTTTTATCTTCCAAATTAATCTAATCCTACCTTTTATTCAACATCTAAACAGAGCTTTATTGGTTTATGTTGAAAAATATTTTTGTGTTGATATAGAAAAGTAGATTGACATAAAGAAGGATTCATGTATAAAAATTTTGAAACTTTTGATTTTTTATTTTTTTTATAGGAAACAACAAGGATTACAATGTGAGTAATTGAACTAGAAAAAGACAAAAAAAAAAAAAGGAGTAGATAACTAGCAGTGCACCACATATATTTTTTTCATAAGGTGAGGCTACTTATTCAAACCCACTAAATTTCTCTCTAAAGCCATTTAAAAAAATAAATTCATTATTAAATCTAAAAATCTAAGAATTACTCTTTACTAATCACTTTCTTTCTCTATCTTATAATTATATATTCACTCTCTACTCTCACATTCTGTAAAGTAAACACTTAATTTTACTATCTCTTGAATTCATTTTTTTTGGCATTTCTTAATATATCATGATCTCTATTTTTTGTTCTTTTATATATAAGAGTTTTTTGTTCTTGATATTCATTAGCTTTGGTATTTGGTAAAAATTAATTTCTTGATATTTAAAAACTTGCAAGGTTGATAAAAATTTGTTGATATTTATTTTTAAATGGTTGTTTAGTTCCTCTTAGTGATACTAATTATTGCAACTAAAATAATATATCTAAATGAATTGATGAGAATTTGTGAAATTGAGAAGAGAAAGAGAAGAAAGATTAATTAAATAATTTTTAATAAAAGGCTTCATTAAAAAGAGGGTTTAGAGAGAAACTCGGTGGGTTCAAATAGTCTCACATTTTTAATATGCATTAAATTTTAAGAGGTAGTATTCAAACTTCTATTTCTCCAAAAAATTAAATTTAAATAATAAGTTAAATAACTGTTTGAAAATCACTCGGAAACACCGTCACATCATGTACTTGATGTTAGACTATTCTCGCATAAATAAAATAAAAGATAAATTGACTCAAGATGAAGTAATAATAGTGATAATGCTCATCCAAAAAAAAAAAAAGAACAAGCCAGTGACATGATATGCCCATTTGCTCTTTGACCATGCTAATGGTTGAACCTGGACCTAGGTTAGAGAATTTGGGCTCAAGACGCAACAAATTAATTACGTGGTGCTGCTCCCGCACCTCGAACTTCCTCTTTAAACCCCGCTTAATCTTGTTTACAATTTTACCCCTAACTAAACATTTCCCCTCCACACCCGCATCCAAATACAACGCAAATGAAGACTGTCGGCAGTGCTGACGTAACCATTTAAAAAATGATTTTCTAGGGTAAAAATAATTTTAAAGATGAAACAATTTCGTATGGCTTGTTGTAAATCTTTTAATTCTCACATGATTCAACCTACGGAGTCAGCTCCATTCAACTAATTATACTTCAGATTCTTCATTTTTGGAGTTCAAAACTATGAGAAGTTGAACAAAAATAGACAATTTATGATAATAATAAGGATTTCTCATCTCTATAATGGTGTATGAATTTTTAATACATTGATAATGAGATTATTGTGAACTCTTAAATTTAAGTGTTTTAATCTCTACCATTCATTTAATATGGTGGATAAAAATTAATTAATTAAAGAATAATAGGTAAACTTCAGGCTGCAAGTAAACATAGAATTTTTTTTTAAAGTTAATTAACAGCTGAAAAATTCTATTATGTTGGAATAAAAATCCCACAATAAAAAATTACCCTTATTTTAATTTTAACGGATAAGCAATTAATTAACTAGTAATTTACAAATTGTAGTATTTCTTCACACTATAAATTATTTTTAATCTATTCGGTTCATAAATATTTTTAAATCACCCAAAAAATAAAAAATACAGATAATTTTAAAATTAAAATTATTTTGTAATAGCTATAAATTTACAATTTCACAGGTAATGTTATTTTAATAATACTTTATATAAAGATATTTCATAAGGTCTTAATAATAATTTATTGTATTAATTTAATTATAAAACCATTAAATAAACAATAATGATCATAGAAGGCATTGTCATAAATTATTTGATCTATGTTTTATTAATGATACTATATTAGTCACAACAAATGAGAAATATTTTATTCAACAACTATAATTGAAAAATATATGTGTGTATATAACTACATGACAGCTTGGACACATACCTCTAGAGTTAAAATATATACCTTTAGAGTTAGCTTATTTTAACTTAAATTTTTAGCACAAAATTTAAACCGTTAAATTCATGCAATTCAATGGTGGGTAATATAACATCCTAAAATATTGTTTTGACTTTCAATATCAACCACTAGATTGTGAGAAATTAATAGCTCAAACTTTGTATAAAAAATTTACGTTAAAATATCCTAAACCGGGTTTATAATGAAAATATAACATTATATAAAGAATTTTTTCTCATTCTTTCCTATGTAAATATTATTGGAGTTAATTTTTTTTTTATGTATTGTTACCATTAATTATCATAATAAGAGTAATAATACTTAGTAACATAAAATTCTATAATTACAATCCAAGGACTATAAATAAAATAATCTTTTGCGTTCATAAATTAAAGGTAATTAGGAATATATGTAAGATTTGACTTTAATGAAATTAACAAAGTGAAATTTGAAAATAAAATGAAAATATATAGGTTTGTGAAACTTAAATTTTGTAAGGGTTGGATAATTTTCTACCATGTAAGAATATTAATTGTAGCATAAACCATAATTTCATGGAATAACTATGCTAAATTGGTGTTAAAAATAATACATACTTTATGATCAAATATACAATGTTCCTTAATTGTATATAAAATAATAGTTATTTTAATATGCCGTATTAGATTTAATTAAAACATGAGTGGTCAAGTATTTTTTAGGTTACAAACAATTTTGCCCATGAGTTTATTGATACAATTTATAATATTCACTTAAACTGTTAAACACATGTACTTAGTTCTATCATTTATTGTGTTAGACCATTTATAAATTTTATAATTGGAATAAATCATTTATGAAAATGATTCATTTATAATATCTTGTGTCTATATATATTTTAGAATGTAATTAAAGTGTGCCTATTAAACCAAGATCACAAATTAATTAACATAATGAAAGATTCAAGTTAACTAAATGAATGAATAGTATCTCTCAAAATCATTAATACAACTAACAACTGAACGTATGACATATGTAGTCAAATTTAATGCTACTATTACTTGTACGTTAGTTTTTCAAAATAAATGAACACAAAGCATAATATCTTTTGCTTGTTATATAGCTAAACAAGTAAATTAATTGCAATCGTTGATGTACTTTAGAATTTTTGGAATTGACTGCAATCGTTGTGGATCTCCTACAATTGACTAGAATTACAACATTTGAATTAACAGGTAATTTGATGAAAGTAACAAATAAGGCTTGCTCTAGATTTTTCTAGCTACTTCTAATTTTTCTCTTACTGTTCATACATCTGGACGATAACATAGCATTAACGAGTAAGCTGTAAGCCTATAACACTTTGCATTGCATTGTTGGTGACCATGTAAATTGCCAATTGATGGGAATTTTGCCCACATTTGAATAAAGCTGCATGAACGTAACAAGCAATTTTCAAGGGCATCTTGCATATATAGCACCATCTAAAACACAGTGAAAACTCTTCAAACATCTTTACACACTTCCTATAAATATACTAGAAAGCAAGATATTATATGGCATATTACACGTAGACGCATAAGAAATTTTTGGCAAGCTGAAGTATATATAAGAGACCAAATATAGTTAAACATCAGTTCAAGAGTTTAGTGTGATTAGCAATTACTCTTCACAACTTTCAGATAAATACTTGGATGCAAGCGCTCATTTCTGTAGAAATTTCCCATGGCATTGAGATATCAGATATCTAATGGAGTTGCATCATATAATCAATATGTAATATTGTCATCATACAGTATCATGGGAGCAATTATATGCCTAGACTTAAAAAGTAAACGGACCCATTAGTAGACATTTTCAATTTCGGCATCTTTCGGTTATCAAAATTGAATACTTTTGGCAATAATGAGTAAGAAGGAGATATTTTGCTTACTGGGAAGCTTTAATCATCTTGTTTATTTTGCTTTAATTTTGATTGGTGTCCACATTGTTTTGTCTTTGCACTTGCATTTTGCTTTGCCAAAAGCTTAATCATTTTGTCACCTAATTCTAATTTAAATAAATAATTTTGCAACTTTGCAAGGCGGACTAGTAACGCGTGTTTGTATTGACTTTTGTGGCATGCAGTTCACATTACACTCAAAAAGTTTAATTATGTATTGTGTCTTTTAAATAGACAGTGGATTAATTATGAATTCTAAATAATACAAATAACAGTTTATCAATGTTAGAACAACTCAGGGGATGGAATGAATTAGATGTTTGATGAAATGTCTTACCCTAAGCCTTAAGTCATGACATGGCAACTAACATAGCAGAATCTGATGACTTATGATAAGGATGATTCACTATAAAGTATTGTATAAAATTAGCATAAATTGTCCTTCTTAAAGGTCAATGAATCATTTCCATTAGATTGAACTATGCATAGCCATAATTTAATATTGATTATAATATTTTGAAAAGATGAAATGAACTTGTGGTTGACTGACTTGTTAATTTATAGTCTTGAAATTGGAGTGCAGGTGTCTCTTTACTCTGTTTTCCATAGTCAGATTATTCTTGATTCCATCTGCCAATTCATCTCAGGACATTAAGATCAAATTATATATAATTCAATTTAATTAATAATAATAATAATAGTACTTAACTATCCAGGGGTATCTCAGAAGAATTACTTAATTTTATTTGGAAGAAAGGGTAATAATATATCAGAAGAATGGTTCAAAAGAAAACGTGCAATTTGGATGGGGCCTAGAATAGTTGCTGCATCAAAAGCAAAATTTCAACATCTCATGACAAACTCGAAAATTTGGACCTAGGTATAATCGGAATTAGAGATGGCAATATTTTATGATGGGATGAGATTTTTGGGATGGGACTAAGATATATTTTTGTCTCATAAAAAAATATAGGAACGGGAATAAGGTTTTTTTTATCCCTTTCTGTCTTATTACCAACTATAGATAGGAATTTTTCAATTGGAATGGGATCCCACAGGGATCTCTATTTCTTTTGAAATGAAATTGAAACATATTTTTATCCGAAAAAACTATAAGGACGAGAGTGAAACATTTTTTTATTCCACTTGCATATATAGGATGGGACTGAGATTGGCAAATCTCATCCCATCCTGTCCCATTATCAATCCTAATGAAACCTATGAAATACTCCAAAAAGATTATGTACGCCCAAAATTAATTGGATAACTTTGATGATTCCGACTCAAAGACAAATCTCACTGGCGAACCTATCCCTATCAATAAAAATAAAATGAATTTAAAAGACGTGTAATGATAAATTAATATTGGCTAGTCATAATCACTATAAATAAATGTAAATTATTTAAAGTATACATTGGTACATATCAGATATATTTTGTGTATTAAACCAAAATAAAAAACTATTTAAATATTTGATTAATGATTATTTATCAAATGATTTTAAAATAATTTATATAATAACCAAATGTTAAAAGATAAATAACCCAACCAATTACTCATGCTTGACTTTAGCAGCAGAAACGCGTGGATTGACGTGGTGGTGTTTTGGTCAGTACTCAGTAAAGCCATTTCACATTACTCGCTCTTGCCAACTTTACTCTTCAGTCTTCACAAATCAAAATGCGGATGATTTCATGTAATCTAACTTTTGTTGATTTAACATAATTAAATGTTACTTTCTTTTTCTGTTTTTTTAACAACGGCTTAAAAATTATGACAAGATTTCTAGTAAAGAAGATGTTGATGCGAGATTCCGGTTCCCCTCGTTCTACGATCAGGATCTCTGCTCGATCAACTTCGTCACGACCAGGAGGTCTCCTCGCCAGGCTTCTTCTCCAGAGGTCCCTGCGTACACAGACAAGTCAGAGTACGCCGGTTGTTTTCCCGGCGCAAACCCTCCGACGCTCAAGTCAGATATGAAGGTTCGGGAAAAGCTTGCCACAGGTCTTATGGCGTTTTTTTGTGGTTTTCTCTTCTTTTTAGGTTTTTTCTCTTCTAATCTCCAGAATGCCAACCCTTTTACCTTCGTTGGCTACCTTTTTATAGGCTTCCTCTGAATCTCAGTCTTCCGCATTTTTCCACACGGTCTCGGACTCCCACTGCTGCGTTATGGGCAAAAAACCGGATTGGCGTGTTACGCCACGGTTCAGGGGAAAGCGTGGCTGCCATGGCTCTGTGAGACCTTGCGTGTTACGCCACGGTTCAGGGGAAAGCGTGGCTGCCATGGCTCTGTGAGACCTTGCGTGTTACGCCACGGTTCTAGGGAAAGTGTGGCTGTCATGGTTCTGTGAGACCTTGCGTGTTACGCCACGGTTCTGGGGAAAGTGTGGCTGTCATGGTTCTGTGAGATCTTGCGTGTTACGTCGCGGTTCTGGGGAAAGTGTGGCCGTTGTGCCTAGATTCTCGTGCTGGAGAGCGCGTCTTGCCAACTGCCGTCGACCGGGTATCCTCGCCTCTCGATCTCTAGCCGGAATGGCCTTATGCCCCTTATAGGAAATTGGCCTCGCGGATGACAACATCGTGGACGAGCAGGATATTTCTGTTCCTGTTCTTCCACGCACCAGGCTTTAACGGAACACACCGGTTCGCAGAACTCCGCCATCAGATATCTGCTCGTCATTCCTGGTCCCTTCGACGCATTTATCCCAAACAGTATCCCTCCCAAACACCGGTCCCCCAGTTTCTGGTGTTGGGTAATGTAGTGGACCAGCAGTAGAAACTCGATAGTACTCGCCCGCGTGGGATTGGAAAAGGCTGCCAGGAGTCATGTCGCATTTAATTGCGGACGTGGTGACGTGGCAGAAATCCCCCCCTCCATTTGAATTTCAAACCGACGGTTACGAGATCCTCGGGATTCGGCGTAGTTATATGCTGGCAACCCAAGAGTCCGTCCTCATTTGGAAAGCCAAATCCTCTCGAACGGCATATTCACCATTCACTCTGTCTCCGTCTACGTCTCCGTTTCTCCGGCAAAGAAGTTCCGGCACGAAGCCCCCCCCTTGCCTTTCTCCGATTGAAGCGGTACTTCAGGTATTACTTCTCTCTCCTCGGTCTCGAATAGTTTGTAGATAACTTCTTTTTTCTTTCGTTTGGGTAGTAGTTGGTGGTGTTGTGGTTAGAGTTTAGGGAATGTCGAAAGGCAAAGAGAAGGTCGTTGAGGTTGATGACGACGAGTTGGACTTCCTGCCTAGTCTGCTCGCCAATCCCGCCTTTGACCCCGAGGTCCCCTTAGAGCCTGTTAGGCCTAGTGTCAGGACTAGTGCTAGGAGCATGTCTCCCCAAACGACCTCTACAAGCGGGAGTAATGGTGAGGATGGATCTTCTGACTCCGAGGATACTTTGAGTGAGGGTCGAGGAGATGATTCTGGTGAGGCGTCCCCATCGGGGGCGCCGCGACCAGAAGGGAGGAGCACAATAGGAGGTAGAGCCCTATCGCGGGATTATGCTATTGATTACATGACGTGCACGACCACGTTTGATGAGCTCGAGGACCTCCGGCTGAGGTATAGCATTCCTGGCGAGATACCTCTCAAGGTCCCGGGAAAGAAGGATGCTCCCAGCCGGCCTCCTAGGGGATATGTTACCCTGTATCTGGACAGCTTTAAGTACGGGCTGAGGTGTCCCTTGCAACCTTACTTTGCCCGGATACTTAACGGGCTAAATCTAGCTCCTGGTCAGCTGAATCCCAACGGGTGGAGAGTGCTCTCTGGTCTGTTCATATTGTGGGACAGATGTTGCCAGAGCGAGCCCACGGTTGATGAGGTGAAGCACCTGTACCAGCTAAAGAGCAGCCCCAAAGATGCCGGCTGGTACTACTTCCAATCTAGCACCAAGAGCAGGAAACCTATAACCGACCTCCCTACTGGTGGTGGTGGGAATTGGAAGAGAAAGTTCTTTTTTGCTGGGGGTCCTTGGGGTCAGGTCGCACAAATGGACGGGAAGGATTATCGGGTCCCACCCCGTTTCACGGTCCCAGGTTGCCTGCTCGCTCCAGATGTCTTGTATCCATAATTGTTCTTGTTTTATTGGGTTGTTTCTAACCAAGTGTCCGTTTATGTTGTAGTTTCTTGGGGCGTTCATTTCCCACTCCGACCCGGCCCGCTCAAACGGGTTGAGGCTGTGCTAGTCAATTCCTGCTCGAGCCGGGAACTGATATCCACATACAACTTGCTCGAGTCTCGCTTGATACTTCCTGGCCATAGGATGGAGGACGCTGTGATTGGGGCTCTGACCCGAAAACGTTCTCGACCTCCGACCACGAAGAGGGACGAGAGTAAGGATGCCCCTACCGCGAAGCGGGCCAACATCGTGCAGCAGGCCCCACACTTGAAGATTTTACCTCCGGCTCCTGTAGAAGTCGGGGAAGCTAGTGGAGTAGCCACAGATCCTGCTACCTCTTCTCCTCCTGTCGGGCCTCGACCTCGCTTACCGGACAGCCGAGCAGAACATCTGGTCCCTTACCTCAATGAGTTAACTAAATCCGTGAGCAAGAGGGACCTGGAGGCCTTTGACGGCCGCACCTTGGGTGAGCTGGTGGGGGCCATGCAGCATAGCGCTTTCCACCTCAGCTGCATGACCACCTATTACAAGGCTAAGGTTGGCCGCTACGACCGGAAGATGAAGGAGGATATCCAATCGGCGACGAACAGAGCTGACGTTGCCGAGAAGAAAGCAGGGGAGCTGAATCTCGAGAATCTGAAGCTGATAGAGCAAGAATCACTTGCTCAAGCAAAAGCCATTACCCTCGAGGAGGAGTTTACCAAGGTCAAGGAAGATCTGCAAAGGCAGAAGGCTATGTATGAGGCTCAGCTCGAGTCTCTCCGTGACTCCCACCGAGCTCAGGTCGAGAACTTGGAGAGGGAGGCCGACAACCAGTACGACCAGGGACTCCGGCATTCCTATCGTTGCATCATGGCCGTCCTCGGGAAGCAATACCCTGACCTCAAGATGGATGACCTTGCAGCTGGCGTTGCTCGGCATATGGATGAGGAGGCGGCCAAGGAAGATGCCGAGGGGGTGGAGCCGATCGTGATTGAGGAGGAAAACTCTCCTCCTCGTGGAGTCCCTGCTGAAGTTGGCGAGGCGAGCACCCCCCCGGACGCAACTGGCGATACCCCCCCCGCACCTGAGGAGGTCCAGCCAACCGATGCTGCTCGGCTCACAGATCCGCCGTCTTTTTGATATATTTCTTTTGTTGTAATGGACAATGTTCATGAAGATTATCCCCTATGTTAATCATTAACCAATTAATAAGGATATTTTTTGATTACTTTCTTGTGTTGTAATTATGAGTTAATTTTTGTTTGAGAATCTGCTCGTCTCTGTCTAGACGAGCGGACTCCGGCTTGGCTCATGGTTTTTGCCACATGCCTCCGAAGATTCTTCAATGCTTGGGATTCGGCTCGCCTTCTCGTGGTCGAGCAGATCCTGGTATGCTTGGGGATTCTGCTCGCCATCTCGTGGTCGAGCAGATCGTGGGATGCTTGGCTTCTGTCTCGCCATAAGACAGGCTCTGAGACTTGGCGAGCCTTTGCATGCCTTGGGATTTTCTGTAATCGATTTGGATTCTGCTGTCTTCTCGTGGCCGAGCAGATCCCGGCATGCTTGGCTTCTGTCTCGCCATAAGACAGGCTCTGAGACTTGGCGAGCCTTTGCATGCCTTGAGATTTTCTGTAATCGATTTGGATTCTGCTGCCTTCTCGTGGCCTAGCAGATCCCGGCATGCTTGGCTTCTGTCTCGCCATAAGACAGGCTCTGAGACTTGGCGAGCCTTTGCATGCCTTGGGATTTTCTGTAATCGATTTGGATTCTGCTGCCTTCTCGTGGCCGAGCAGATCCCGGCATGCTTGGCTTCTGTCTCGCCATAAGACAGGCTCTGAGACTTGGCGAGCCTTTGCATGCCTTGGGATTTTCTTTAAACGATTTGGATTCTGCTGCCTTCTCGTGGCCGAGCAGATCCTGGCATGCTTGGCTTCTGTCTCGCCATAAGACAGGCTCTGAGACTTGGCGAGCCTTTGCATGCCTTGGGATTTTCTGTAATCGATTTGGATTCTGCTGCCTTCTCGTGGCCGAGCAGATCCCGGCATGCTTGGCTTCTGTCTTGCCATAAGACAGGCTCTGAGACTTGGCGAGCCTTTGCATGCCTTAGGATTTTCTTTAAACGATTTGGATTCTGCTGCCTTCTCGTGGCCGAGCAGATCCTGGCATGCTTGGCTTCTGTCTCGTCATAAGACAGGCTCTGAGACTTGGCGAGCCTTTGCATGCCTTAGGATTTTCTTTAATCGATTGGGATTCTGCTGCCTCCTCGTGGCCGAGCAGATCCTGGCATGCTTGGCTTCTGTCTCGTCATAAGACAGGCTCTGAGACTTGGCGAGCCTTTGCATGCCTTGGGATTTTCTGTAATCGATTGGGATTCTGCTGCCTCCTCGTGGCCGAGCAGATCCTGGCATGCTTGGCTTCTGTCTCGCCATAAGACAGGCTCTGAGACTTGGCGAGCCTTTGCATGCCTTAGGATTTTCTTTAAACGATTTGGATTCTGCTGCCTTCTCGTGGCCGAGCAGATCCGGGCATGCTTGGCTTCTGTCTCGCCATAAGACAGGCTCTGAGACTTGGCGAGCCTTTGCATGCCTTAGGATTTTCTTTAAACGATTTGGATTCTGCTGCCTTCTCGTGGCCGAGCAGATCCTGGCATGCTTGGCTTCTGTCTCGCCATAAGACAGGCTCTGAGACTTTGGCGAGCCTTTGCATGCCTTAGGATTTTCTTTAAACGATTTGGATTCTGCTGCCTTCTCGTGGCCGAGCAGATCCCGGCATGCTTGGCTTCTGTCTCGCCATAAGACAGGCTCTGAGACTTGGCGAGCCTTTGCATGCCTTAGGATTTTTTCGGCTTCAAGCGAATGAAATTCGTCGACGTTCCATTAATGGCAGGATTTGACTTACATCAAATTGTTCGGACATAAAACATAAAAATAAAAGATAAACAGCATGAGCAGAAATTGCTTCAAAATGTGAGCAAGTCTTACTGGAAGTATTTTCGGAGGTGTGCTGCGTTCCATGGGCGTTTCACTTCGTGGCCGTCCGCGCGAACCAGCTTGTAAGCTCCGGGCCCCGCTATCTGCTTGACTCTATACGGCCCTTCCCAATTCGGTCCCAGAACTCCTTGAGTCGAATCTTTGGTGCTCTGATTCACTCTTCTCAGTACTCAGTCTCCGACCCTGAATTGCCGTATGTTCACCTTCTGGTTATAATACCGAGCAACCCTCTGTTGGTAAGTGACTGATCGCTCGGCTGCTTGTTCCCTCCTCTCCATTAGCAGATCAAGATTCAAACACATCTGCTCGTCGTTCTCCTGTTCATTGAAATAATCTGTCCGGTGTGTGGTCGTTCCTACCTCAGCTGGTACGACCGCTTCATGTCCGAAGGCCAAAGCGAACGGTGTCTCCCCAGTTGCGGTTTTGTGGGTTGTTCTGTATGCCCATAGCACACCTGACAGCTCGTCAACCCACGCACCCTTTTTTGCTCCGAGCCTGGTTTTCAGAAGCCTCTTGACTGTCTTGTTGGCTGCTTCTACTTGTCCATTCGATTGAGGGTGAGCAGGCGAACAATACTTCAGCTCTATCCCGAGGTTCTGGCAGAAATCCCTGAAGCTGTGATTATCGAACTGTCTGCCATTATCCGTTACCAAGGCATATGGGATCCCGTATCGACAGACCAGGTTTCTCCACACGAAGTCTGTTGTTTTCTTCTCTGTGATCCTGCTAAGGGCTTCTACCTCTATCCACTTCGTGAAGTAATCTATAGCAACTATTGCATGTGTTGCTGCTCCTCGTCCCTTTGGCAATGGGCCGATCAGATCAATTCCCCATTGGGCGAATGGCCAAGGGGAGGCCATGGAGGTGAGCTTCTCTGGTGGTTGGTTAGAGAAATTTGCAAAACTCTGGCAGCTTGCACAGCTCCTGGTCTTCCTCTGCGCATCCTGGTGCATCGTCGGCCAGAAATATCCCTGCCTTAGAACTTTGTGGGCCAGGGACCTCCCGCCAGAATGATTTCCGCAAATTCCTTCATGTACTTCCCTCAGCACGTAATCTGCGTCGTCATCGTCCAAACACCGAAGGAACGGTAATGTATATCCTCGCCGATACAGTACCCCATCGATCATCGTGTATCTCGAGGCCTGAGCTCTAATCTTCCGAGCTCGTAGCTTATCTGGTGGTAAGACCCCGTCTCTAAGGTATGAAACTATCGGGTCCCTCCACGAGCCTTTTTGTTCTATCCGCAACACCCCCAAATTTTGCTCGATACTCGGGCGAGACTTCACTTCTAGGGGGACCGACTTTGGCATTTTTGGGTCGGCTACGGCTGCCATCCTAGCCAAAATGTCTGCTCGACTATTCTGCTCCCTGGGGATTTGTATCACCTCCACTGCTTCGAACTTCCCCATCATCTGCCTGACTATCCTTAGGTACTGTTCCATCTTCTCCTCTCTTGGTTGGAATCTCTCACTGACATGATTCACAACCAGCTGGGAATCAGTTCTGATCTTAACTCTGTCTGCTTTCACGGCCCTAGCCAATTCCAGACCTGCTATCAAGGCTTCATATTCTGCCTGGTTATTTGTGGCTGGAAATTCCAACTTTACAGCATAAGAGATCTCCTCCCCCTCTGGGCCTTCCAGGACAATCCCTGCTCCTGAACCCCGCTCTCCTGATGACCCATCCACAGATATCTGCCATACTTGAGTTTCGTCGTTGCCTATATCTGCATCTTGCTGATCCAAGCATACTTCGGGCTCCGCGAACTCAGCTACGAAATCGGCCATTGCCTGGGCCTTTATCGCCGCGCAGGGTTTATAGTCTATGTCGAATTCGCTCAGCTCTACAGTCCACTTGACGAGCCGACCAGTGGCATCTGGCTTGTGCAGAATTTGACGCAATGGCTGGTTGGTTATTACCGAGACCGGGAATGCTTGAAAGTACGGCCTCAACTTCCGAGCAGCAACCACAAGGGCCAGTGCCCATTTCTCCAACGTTGGGTATCTGGTCTCAGCGTCGAGCAGAGCCTTGCTGGTGTAGTATATCGGATACTGAATTCCTTCTTCCTCTCTCACCAGAACGGAACTGGCGGCCCGATCAGATACCGCCAAATACAGATTCAACTTGTCCCCATCCTTCGGTGTGGACAGTAGCGGAGCTTGCTGCAAGTAATGCTTCAAGTTCCGGAAGGCTTCCTCGCATTCTGGGGTCCATTCCGTTTTCTTTCCCCTCCTTATCACTTGAAAGAATGGCTGACACTTATCTGTAGCCTTGGATATGAATCTGCTCAACGCCGCCAACCTCCCCGTGAGGCTCTGCATCTCCTTCAGGTTTCGAGGAGACGTCATTTGCACAATCGCCTGGATCTTCTTGGGATTTGCTTCAATCCCCCTATGGCTCACCATGAATCCCAGGAATTTCCCTGACTCGACCCCAAAAGCACACTTCTCCGGGTTGAGCTTCATCTTATACTTCCTCAAAAGCTCGAACGTCTCCTCGAGATGCCTGACATGTTCCTTCGGGATTTTGGACTTGGTGATCATGTCGTCCACGTACACCTCCATGGTTTTCCCGATCAAGGGCTTAAAGACTTTATTCACCAGCCTTTGATAGGTGGCCCCAGCATTCTTGAGACCGAATGGCATCACCCTGTAACAGAACAGACCTTGGTTAGTGATGAAAGCCGTGCTCTCCTCATCTGGCTCGTACATGGGGATCTGGTTGTATCCCGAGAATGCGTCCATGAAGCTAAGCAGACCATGTCCAGCCGTTGAATCTACTAGCTGATCGATCTTTGGTAAAGGGAAGCTGTCTTTTGGGCACGCCTTATTGAGGTCTGTGAAATCCACACACATCCTCCACTTGCTGTTTGCCTTCTTTACCAACACCACATTTGATATCCACTCTGGGTAATTGACTTCCCGAATGAACCCTGCTCTCAGAAGCTTCTCCACCTCATCATTTACAGCCTCATACCTCTCCTGGTTGAAGCACCTCCTCTTCTGCCTTACTGCCCGAGCACCTTTCTTTATTGCCAGCCTATGACATGCTACCTCTGGGTCAATCCCTGGCATGTCCTCATGTGTCCAGGCAAACACGTCGGCATGAGCCTGTAAGTATTTCACCAACTCCTGCTTTTGCTCTCCTTCAAGTCTCGACCCGATTCTGATCGTCTTTCCCGGGTTCTCTGGTCCCATGCTTACTGTTTCCAGATCCTCTACGGGTTCTTGTCTGCCAGTCTTGTTTTCCACTCGGGTATCGAGGGATGTTATCTGCATCGCCTCCCTTGCTGCCGAGGAGTAGCAGCTTCTTGCGATCCTCTGGTCTCCTCGTACCACTCCGACTACCTCATTCACCCGGTACTTCAGAGCCAGATAATGGTTGGACAACACCGCTTTGCTCATCCTTAAAAATGGCCGACCTAGGATCATCTGGTAAGGACCTTCCTCATCCACTACGACGAAGTCCAGTATCATTGTTCTTTCTGTCGGGGGGCTCCCAATTGTGATAGGCAGTTCGACCACGCCCAGAGGGACCAGCTTCCCTCCTCCGAACCCCTTCAAGGAGGTGTTGGTGTATTCCAACTTCCGGTCGGCTATTCCCATCTCTTCCAAAGTTGACTTAAATAGCACATCAACTGAGCTCCCCGTATCAACCAGTATCCGGTCAAACTTCTTGCTAGCGACCGTAGCCTTGATGACTAAAGCATCCTCGTGGGGGTATAGAATCCCTTCCTCATCCTCATCCGTCCACATGATTGGCACTTGCCTGACCCTTGCTCGTTTGGCTGCTGGGGTGTTGAAGAGTATCTCTTTACTGGTCATGGCGTATCTGGCATAATTTTTTCTCGATCTGTTCGAGTCTCCGGCCAACGTTGGGCCCCCAGCTATCACCCTTACTGCGGGCGGCTCGTGTCTCAAGATCCCATCACTCTGCTCCCCTTCATCTGTTGTGGCCACCATCGGGAAAGTCCCATCCATAAACTCGTCCAGGTACCGATTTCTCACCAAATCTTCGACCTGGGTCTTGAGATCTCTACACTCTGCTGTGGTATGGCCATGGGTGCCGTGGAACTTACAATAACGTCCTCTATCCCTCCTGTTGGGTAGCTTTGTTATTGGTGTAGGGAGGTGCAGCAGCCCCCGATCCTTTATGGCCTCGTACACCTCATCCAGGGGCATCTTCAAGGGAGTGTACCGCCCATAGTCCTGGTTCTGGTCGACCAGATGCACTGCTCTTTCTCTGTTTGCCCCACTGTGAGTTGGGGGCGGTGGGAGTGCTTCTGGTCTGCTCGTCCTGCTTCCGTGGGAATGTTGATGAAGATCACTGGATGTCGAATCATGTCTTCTCCAAGGCTCCCTAGCTGGGGAACGAGGAGGTGGCGCCCTGCTGCGCTGATACTGTGACGGCCTCTGATGAGGCTGGTAAGCAATTACCCTACCTCCTGCTCCACTACAGGAGATCTGGTGGTCCCTCCTCCTGATCGGCCCATTAGTTGGTAATGCTTTCTTCTCTTTCCTCCCTAACCCTTCCAACTGGTCTGTCTTGATCCGTGCAGCCTTCTCCTCCTCAATCTCGATGTCTCTTTTAGCCTGTTCGTATGCGGCTGCATACGTTTGAATAGCTGGGCTTCTCAAATTGTACCACAGCCTTCCTATCTTCACCCCTTCTTTCAGTCCCCTTAACGCCTGAGGGTGGTTGAAGGCTCCCAAGTCGAGGACAGCCCGATGAAACCTCTTGATGAATTCCCGAAGGGTTTCTTGCTCCCCCTGTTTCATGCTCTTCAGCTCCATCATGTCATCTTCCGGTGACATTGCCCCACTAAACTGCTCTGCGAATTCCAGGCACATCTGCTCGAAGGTTTTTATGCTGCCCCGAGGAAGTTTCCTGTACCATTCTCGTGCACGTCCCTCAAGGGATAGTGGGAACACCCTGCACCTTTGGGGTGGAGATAATCCCTGTACCCCCGTCATGTCGTTGAAGCGCTCTATGTGCATCAGCGGGTCAGTTCTTCCCGAGTATCTGAGGTCGGGGAGGCGGAAATCTCTCGGAATAACTGCCCTCATGATCTCTGCTGCGAGCGGTGATTCCCCGTCCAGCATTATCCTCCAACCAGGGGCTCTGTTCCTCCCTTGCATGTCGTCAATTATTTGCGCTAGCCTTCGCACTTCCTCCTCCAGCTGTCCTGCGCGACCAGGGTCACGTGCTGCAGCTTGATCCCGCTCTCGCTCTACATCATGCAAGTGTTGCCTCAGTTCTGTTTCCTCTGCATTCACCGCCCCGTCGCCCCCGTCACAAGTCTGTCTTACCGGGGACTGCTCTCTTTCTCTATGAAATTCTCCCCGCAGAGGTACGTTACCTCTCTCACCACCAAATCTCCCAGCGGTTTGACTTCTCTCCGCACTATCGGTACCTGGTGCCGCTCCACCGCCTCTCACCCTTCCCTCTTGGGTTACCCTTCGCTCGTTCCGCAGCTCATGCAGGATGGTTGTCAAGGTTTCCATCTGCTTTTCCATTCGTTCCATCCGGTCGAACATGACTTTTTCCCGTGCTTCGCTGATTACCTCCCTCAGCGTCACGGAATCGTTAAGTCTCATGTCACCCCCTTGTGCGCTACTTCCTCCTATCTCCATTGCCTTTCGCTTACTCCACCCCTCTTCTTGCTATCGACAGAAGCTTTTTGCTCTGGGTCCCCACAGACGGCGCCAAAATGTTGATGCGAGATTCCGGTTCCCCTCGTTCTACGATCAGGATCTCTGCTCGATCAACTTCGTCACGACCAGGAGGTCTCCTCGCCAGGCTTCTTCTCCAGAGGTCCCTGCGTACACAGACAAGTCAGAGTACGCCGGTTGTTTTCCCGGCGCAAACCCTCCGACGCTCAAGTCAGATATGAAGGTTCGGGAAAAGCTTGCCACAGGTCTTATGGCGTTTTTTTGTGGTTTTCTCTTCTTTTTAGGTTTTTTCTCTTCTAATCTCTAGAATGCCAACCCTTTTACCTTCGTTGGCTACCTTTTTATAGGCTTCCTCTGAATCTCAGTCTTCCGCCTTTTTCCACACGGTCTCGGACTCCCACTGCTGCGTTATGGGCAAAAAACCTGATTGGCGTGTTACGCCACGGTTCAGGGGAAAGCGTGGCTGCCATGGCTCTGTGAGACCTTGCGTGTTACGCCACAGTTCAGGGGAAAGCGTGGCTGCCATGGCTCTGTGAGACCTTGCGTGTTACGCCACGGTTCTGGGGAAAGTGTGGCTGTCATGGTTCTGTGAGATCTTGCGTGTTACGTAGCGGTTCTGGGGAAAGTGTGGCCGTTGTGCCTAGATTCTCGTGCTGGAGAGCGCGTCTTGCCAACTGCCGTCGACCGGGTCTCCTCGCCTCTCGATCTCTAGCCGGAATGGCCTTATGCCCCTTATAGGAAATTGGCCTCGCGGATGACAACATCGTGGACGAGCAGGATATTTCTGTTCCTGTTCTTCCACGCACCAGGCTTTAACGGAACACACCGGTTCGCAGAACTCCGCCATCAGATATCTGCTCGTCATTCCTGGTCCCTTCGACGCATTTATCCCAAACAGTATCCCTCCCAAACAGAAGACAACTAATAAAAGATTAAATATACAATAAATTAGTTATTAGGTATTCATTCATAATTATCATAAACAAAGTAAATTATTTAAATTATACATTATTATAGAGATAGTGCCTGTGAGATATATTATTGCCTACTAAATAAAATCAAGATTGGCTCTAACTAGAGTTTGTAGGACTTTAGGTAAATTTTTTTCAAGAGACTCCTTATCTTCAAAAACTTTAACACTTAAATAAAATAGAAAAGATATCAAAATTCATCCATATTTAATTTTAGCTTGAATTTCAGCAATAATCAATAACATCCAAATAAATTTAAAAAAAACCTTAAAAAAATCAAGAAGAGATCTTTTTTATTTCGAGCAGAACTTTTATAAATTAAATAAATAAGAACAATATAAATTTTAAATAAAATATTTAGAATAATAGCACTTAGATGGTTGAGATGATGAATTATTGAGAAGTTATGACAATGAACTTTATATTTTAAGAAACTACATCTTTTTTTTCAAAAATTAATTAGAGTTATTGAAAAAAGAACTAAAATGGAGTTCAGCCGACTGCTTAATTTGTGTATCCTTAAAACTAATCTTAATAAAATAAATAGATTATATAAATATTTAATTAATTAATTATAAAATATTTTATATAATAATCAAATGATAACTAACATCTATAGGATCAATAATCAAAATCAAATTACTCATGCTTTTCTAGTGGTAGAAACGCGCCTTCGTGGTTGTGTTTTGGTCGTCGCTAGACTGACTTTTTCTTAGAGAATTGTCGTATTGTTGGAATTAGTAGATCACGGCTTAGTGCTTACGCCACTTTCGTGGCATAAATGGTGCAATTTCCTCGCAGTAGCGGAGGAAACGCGTGGATTGACGTCGTGGGACTTTGGTCGTCGCTGGCTGAATTATTGGTGCATGGTGGTGTTTTGGTCAGCAGAGCTCTGTTTTTGTGTGCACTTTTTCACTCTTCATTCACAAACCACGCCCACAAACTAGACTTTTGTTCAATTTCTGCACTTTTTTTTCTTCTTCATTTTTCATAATTTACTATGCTTTTATAAAAATACGATAAAGATGATAATCTTTTATAATTTATTTTAAAAAACTAAATAAAATAAATAAAAAGAATTATGCCTTATCTCAAACAATACTAGGGATGGCAAAGGGGCAGATATGGGTTGGATCTACTCTGCTCCAGATCCAAATCCATAATAAAAATCAAGATCCGTATTTACTCCAGATCCGTCATGAATCCATATTTTTCGCTCCATATCCAGATCTAAAAAAGAAATAAATATCTATATCTGCTCCAAATCCGAAAAAAAATTAAAATCCAAATCTGCTCTATATCCGTCATGAATTTTAAAATTCAGTAATAAAAAAGTAATAATTTTTTAGATTGAAAATTGAAGGCTAAAATGTATTGATAACAAATAAATTATATAATTTTTCTCAAAAATATAATAAATATTGTAACTTATACTTTTACACCAAAATAACAAATAAGAAAGATAATAAAATATTATTCAGAAGTAATTGCGGAGGAAGGTCAATCTAATATTCTATTGTCTCCTTCATCATTCTAATATTCACGATACATCTACCCTCATTCCTACAACATTAGATAATGACATATAAATTAAATATGATTTATATTCAGTCCTTTATTATTTTTATTATGACCATATTTGACTAAACATAAGAATAACTATATTTCTTAAAAATTATTTGGCCAATATAATAAAATAAATTGTCAGGTTATATTACTTGGCTTGCAATTTGAATATTGCATGTACATGCTTTGGGGCTGGTTGACCTTTAAATTTACAAAACTAACCTTTAAGTTTTAAGAGTTTAAATGCATAGTAAATACTACTAATATGCTATGAATAAAATTTATTATCATTATAATTCTACAATTGTTAAGAAACTTTTAAAATAAAATAAAATTAAAAGATGAATAAATATTGATATGGATTTAGATATTAAGATAGATCCAGATCTGCTCCAGATCCGTTTTAGATCCGCACATCGATATCCAAATCCGATCTAAATCCATTTTAAACCGATCCAAATCCGATCCAATTGGATTTAGATTACGTGGATCTTGGATCAGATCCAATCCATTGCCATCCCTAAACAATACTAATTAAAATAAATTCACCCAAACAAAAGATAAATAATTAAATAAATAATCATAATTAAATTTAAAGAAACAAGGAACCGGTGTTACTATCAAATTATTCTTGATTCCATTTCCCAATCCATCTCAAGAGTTTGAGATCAAATTATATATAATTCAATTTAATTTAATTAATAGTAAAATTTACTCAGCATCATTTTTGCTATCAAGTAAATTGGTTAAAATGCAAAATGTCTCTATGAATTGCTAGTCATCTCATGCAATGATATATAGACAATTAGTTAAACACAAACTTTTTATAGCTATTTATCATCAAAGTTGTCAAATATAGAATTTGTATAAATAAATCTTAGTTGTAGAATAATTATTAGTTAAAGAAATATCTAAAATAGTTGCCTATGTAATTAATTTTTATTTATTAATTAGAGTATTTTAGAGAAATAACTAAAAAATTAGGGTCTATCTAAAACATGAGCCTAAGAGGATCGACTAATTTATCTATACTTAAATCCGCCTAATCATTTATAAAATGTTTTATATAATAATCAAATGATAAATGACGTCTATCATAAATAAACAAATCAAATTACTCGTGCTTCTCTAGTGGCAAAAATGCATTAGCGCGTTAGTGTTAATATTAAACGCGTTTGCCTCTCACTATCAGCAAAAATTAAAATTAATTTAATGATAGCTGATACAAAAGATAGATTTATATATAATAAATTAGTATTAGATAGTCATAGTTACAATTAAACAAATGTAAATTATTAAAATTATATAATATTACATGCAAGATTTTTTTATTGTCTATTAAAAAGCAAAGCTTCGTTTTCTGTGTACACAATTTCACATTGCATTCTCTTGCTTGCTCTTACTCTTCATTCACAAACCACAACCACAAACTAGACTTTGTTCAATTTCTTATGACTCATGATAAGGATGATTCAGCATCAAGTATTGTATAAAATAAGTGTAAATTGTCCTTCTCAAAAGTCAGTGAATCATGTACATTAGATTATTGAATTATGTATAGCCATTAAATTATTCTTAATTATAATATTTTGATAAGATGAAATGAACTTGTGGTTGACTGACTTGTTAATTTGAAGTCTTAAAATTGGAGTGCAAATCAATGGAAATTGGCAATAAAAACGTCTTATTAGCTATTATCGATCCCTATCAATTATTTAATTGGAACAAGAAAATGATAACGAATTCTGTATCAATTTTTTAATTAGGATAAAAAAAAATATCGAGTCTCTACCGATGAAAATACAAGAAATGTCTCAGTTATTCAGAATATACTAAATGTTCCGAACGTAATTATTTTTTTTTATTTAGTATTTGAATTAAAATAAATTAATAAATTAAAAGGATTGGGCTGTGGTAGTATAAAAGAAAGCATCTGGATTGGGTTTTTTTGCCAAAATTTGAATAAATTCTATTTTTAACATTTTAATTAAACTAGAAAATTAAAAAAAAAATGGGCACAGTTAGGATCCCGTCTCCAATGTAAGAGTCCTAATCAGTGCCAGCATTTTAATTAGGGCAAAATTTAGTCATGAATTCATACCGAATTTGGGAAATTTACACTAATAACCAAAAAAACTTTGCTTTTTTTCATCTTAACCCCCCAAAAATATTTCTATCAACATTAGCCATTAAACAACATTTGAGTCCAAAATACCCCTCCCTCATCTCTTCCCCAACACTCTCTTTCTCTCATCTCTCCCAAACCGATCCAACTCCCATCATCGGCGGCGACATCAACCCCGTCGGCGGCGGCTCCATCTCTCACCGGCATCCGATCTACGATCCACAACCTTCAACAAAACCTAGGTTAGTCATTTTTCTTATTTTCATTAATTTAAAATGAGATTTTAGAATAATAATAGTTATAGCTTGAGATTGATAATGGTGGTGATGATGTTTGTGGTGGTTGGTGGTGTTTGGGAGTACTGTTTTTGATTTTGGAGTGATTGCGCTTAATTTTGGGGGTGGGGAGGGAGGGGGGCAGGGCGCGCGCCGGCGCCCATCGCTGGGCAGCAGCGCGCGCCCATGCGCGGCCTGCGGTCGCACCAAATCTGGTGCGACAGCAAGCCTCACGCACCAGATATTGGTGCGACAGGGCCTGTCGCACGAGTTTTTTGGAGCGACAGGCGCCTGTCGCACCAAAAAATTAGAGTTTTTTTTTTTACGAGTTAATTTTTTATTTCTGTAAATATAATGTAATAATTTTATAAATATTACAGATACATGGCGAAATCAGAATCACCAGATATTGAAGTAGGCAAGATGTATTTTCGTTATGCTGATCACTTTCCTGGTCGAATTTCGAGCATGTGTATGTTATCTTCGGTCGTAAAAGCTATCGAGGAAAAATTAACAAACCGGCAGTTGAGTATGTTCAAAAAGGATATATTTGGGCATTTCTTGGAGTGTCGAAGTTTTCCATTTAGTGGGGTAATTTTGCATAATCTTTTACTGCGTCAAGTGGCCCATGAAGAAGATAGCCGTGAGGATCAGTTATGGTTTCAAATTGGTAAGCATTTGATTCGCTTGTCAATTGTCGAATGGTGCTTGGTTACTGGACTTTCATTTGGTGTTGATACCAATGAAAAAAATGATGAAATGGAGCAGAGGCTACGGAATACGTATTTTGGTGGTGTGCATCGTAAGATTAATGTGAAGCAATTTGATGCCGTATTTAAGGAGTTGAATTTCGAGGAAATAGACGATATGGACGCATTAAAGATTGCGATGTTTTATTTTGCGGACAGAGTACTAAATGCAAGAAAAAATCACTGTCAAATTAATTTCGATTGGCTTGACCAAGTTGATGATATTCAGTACTTCCGAAAGCGTCCATGGGGTCTATTGTCGTGGGAAATGATTTATGAGAGTCTTGACAATGCACTGTTCGAAAAAGACGAGAAATTTAAGAAGACTCGGTTGAAAAATCCAGATCATAATATTGAAAAATACAATCTTTACGGATTTACGTCTGGGGTGCAGGTGCTTTTTTTTGTTTATTAATAAGTTTTATAGTATTAAATATTTGATAGTTGTTTTATTTGATTTTTCACTTTGGTTGTTGTAGGCTTGGATTTATGAAGCAATCGGAGGGTTACCATCAACATGGGTCGTCAAAACGAAGAGTAAGATTCCCCGCATTCTGCAATGGAAGCCTATGGCGTCTTCGAGAATCAACTTTGCGGAGGTTTATTCGTTCTTCAACGACGAATCTCGTCTTGTAAGTAATATGTATTACTTATTTTTTTAACTTTACTAAATTTAAGTTGGGTTTACTTACTTAAAATTTTCAATTAAATTTATGGCAGACGGATGTTTTACAAACTCTTGAGCCAAATTCAAAGGAGAGTAGCAGAAAATATTGGCTCTCTGTGAAGGATTACTTGCCAAGCATTCCAGACTGGGTTCATAAGGTCGGTATACTGTAAGTACAAAAAAATTTTTTATCGAAATTTTTGACTTTTCATTTAGTAATTTTAAATGATACTTTATACAGCACCAACCCTCAATCAACGCGATGCCGTCGGTTACAAGACAATCGGACGAGCATGACGATCATGACGACATACCAAACCCAATACCAGAGCAGCGTCATGACACTTTTGAGCAGCGTCATGACGCTTTTGAGCAGCGTCATGACACTTTTGAGGATGAGGTGGCTGTTGATGACCAGCAGCAAACAGACAACTCTGATGACGCACGGGATTCTGAGGTTATAAATAATATACGATATTTTTCACTTTGGTTATTATTTTTTTATTGTTATTCTAAAGTTTTATTTTTTTCTTTTGTATTAGTCGAGGACAAAGCAGTTTAATGATTACGTACGACGACGGCTGGATAAGATTGATCGTAACGTGTATGAAATAAAGTCAGAATTAAAAGATTTTAAAGAAACCGTTGTTGGCTTCATCGACACATTTTCTAAACGTCCAAATAAGGATTCTCCCACTGCACGCTCGTATGCGGTAAGCTAATTTATATTAAATAATTATGTTCGTTTAACTTTTAATTTGATAATTATTTAATATGTTCTTTTTGGCGATTGTACAGGCCCCGGATGACTATGGAGTGTATACTGACGTGGGCAATGAAAATTTGTCTACGCCCACGTCATTGGTTAGTTTCTACGGGGATGTTAGTGGGGAGAGCATGCAGGTGTTCACAGAGGTGCCTCCGGGCGTTAGTAAGTTCGGCCGCGCGTACATACCGTCGTATGTTTATAACAGTCCTTACATGATTCCTCCGGTCAGGCGAGGACAGAACGTCCGGAGGTTACCTCGACCCCAAATCATGGAGCATGCGATTGACATGAGTACGAGTGTGGATGTAAATCCGCTGAGAGGATTGGAGGACTCTAGTTGGTTTGCTGAGTTTGATCGATGGTTCACTGGTGATATCAGAGTCCGCCGGAACGTCCAGCACCCGCGGTCATTCTTTCAAATAATTTTGGGGACAGCTTCGATGGGATGGCTAGGCGATGAGGTATTTATATTTTCCTCGTGGTGTATACTGTTGTGTATTTGTGTATAATTTTTTTTTAAATCGTAATATTTCTGTTTCTCTACAGCATATTCACGAGTATCTCCGCTTGATTAGCGGGAAACAACGGCAGTATCCAAATGCCTTACTCCAACGTGTCACACATACGGACACATTTTTTTGGGTAACGTGCCGACAAAACTTACAAATACTATTTAATTTCTTTAATTATTGCCTTTAAGTTTAATTAATTTATGCATTTCTTGGTTATCTATGTACTAGGTGTTCTTGAATCAGTTATGGAATAACGGGAATTGTGCAGTCGATTCAATGGTATTCGACGACCGCTTGAATAGTTATCTGTGTGGGCGACAGCACACAATGTCAAAATCAATGACGGATGTCGATATGGTATGTATTTTATTACATTTCACATGTTCTATAATAAAAATATTCGAGGAGTTGTTTTTTCTTTGTTGTATTTCAATTTCATATATAACGAACATGTTTTTAAATTTTTATATGCAGTTACTCATCCCTGTTAACTTGGACGGCGCGCATTGGGTACTAGCACGAGTTGACTTTCGGAAAAATAAAGTCTGGATTTATGACTCATTACTCACATTTCGCGACGACAAAAGGTACAAGTTGAAATTCAAGCCACTTGAAGTTATATTCCCTCGCTGGTTGGAATATGTTGGCTTCTACAATATACGACCTGAGTTGCGGAGTGAAGACCCGTGGAAAGTTATCGCAGTTAAGAGCGCGCCACAACAAGAGCCTGGAACTGGCGATTGCGGTGTTTTTGTATTGATGGTTACGATGTATTTAATGTTCGGGCTTAGGTTGGAGTTTAACGCTAGTCATGTCGAGTACTTTAGAAAGAAGATTGCGGTTGATATATTTAATGACGATATTATATTGTAGACCTATGTAGTAATTTCAATGTTGAAATTTACATTTTTTTTAATTTCCGCACTTAATTTTATATAATTTTAATGCCTCACATTTTGAACTTTAAAATAAAATAAAGTTTTATGAATAATAACAATTTTAACCAACGAAATACAAAAAACAATAACAGTTTTAACCAACGTAACACAAAAACAATAATAGTTTTAACCAACGAATAACACACAAAATACAACTAACTTCGAGTCGACGCAATAGGATTCTTACATCGCTTACGATTATGGCCAAGTTCATGACACCGGCCGCATCTTACAGTTCGCCGGTCAACGTCCTCGCCAGCCGAGGGTATTCTGCGCTCTTTACGACGTCCAGGTGGCGGTGCCTCAACTGGTGGGTATACCTGCAGCTCCTGAATTTCATCTGGAACTTCCCAATCAGCCACATCACCAACTGGCTCCACTGGTTGTGCATAAGCCATCGCCAACGATTCTGTAGTGTAAAAGTCCGAGCAAAGGTTAATAAAATCCACCCGGTGTGTTAGACACGCCGCAATTGCATGAGCACACACAAGCTGATCAAGCTGAAACACTCTGCAGGAGCAAGTTCTCTTTTGCAAGTCAACCAACCCTTCCTTAAGCCCACCGCCTATAACTTGAAAGCGATGCGGAGACACCGGCCGAACTATCATTCTTTCAGCTATAGTTCTCCTCTCAGTGACTATTTCATCCGCCCATGTTGTTAGCCGAGTAGTCATGGATTCAGCCACAATTTTTCTATCATAAAACCATTGCTGCAATGTTTTCCTGAAGTGATCAACAAGATGAGTAACAGGAAATTTTCGAGGTTCCCTCATGAAAGCATTAACACTCTCCGCGATGTTGGTGGTAAGAATGCTGTACCTCCTACCTTCAAACTGAGACCTTGCCCAATTACACGTACCGACATTATTTTCTAGGTAATCAGCCGCACCCGAGTGGATCATCCACAACCCTTCAAGTTGTCTCTTAAATTCCTCGTGGCCATATGCTTTTGCTGCATTAATAAAGGCAGGCTCAAATTCATCCCAAAGAGCTTTGGACAATCTAAATTGTGACTTAATGTTACCTTTGACGTGGTAAAAACAAACGCCATGAGTTGCATTGTGAAATACTTTAAGAACGGCTCTCCTTATGGCAGTGCATCGATCAGAGATAATTACCAACTCAGGTCTATCACCAATCACTCCATGTAACTTCATCATAAACCATTCCCAAGCATCATTATTTTCTGAATCCATGATCCCAATGGCTAACGGATACAATTGATTGTTACCATCAAGACATGTTGCCACGAACATGCTTCCACGATATAATCCCTTCAGATGAGTACCATCTACAGCAATGACAGGTCGAATGTACTGCATAAACCCCTTGATGGAAGATCCGAGTGCTACAAAATAGTACAAGAAATTACCATCTCCATCCTGCTCGAGGTGAGTGACTGTACCCTCATTCGCTGTAGTTAGTACGTGAGAGTATTTAGGGAGCAAGTTGTATGACTCTGCAGGGTTGCCGCGTACTATTTCAAGACCAACTTCTCTCGCCCTATATGCCTGCTGGTATGTTAACTGAACACCGTATTCCTGTTGCATATCTGCTCTTATGTCATTGGGAGTATAAATCTTTTTATCTTGAATATATTTTTCTGCGATAATATGACCGACAACCCGGCTCCTTAGTTGATGACGTCCATCAACCAATACCTCATTATGACAAGTGTGTACATTATCAATTCTCTTCACCACCCAAGGAACATGTTGCTCGTTCGAACTTCTAGTTGCTCGAATACGCCATTTACATGATTCTGAACAACAGTGAGCCTCGAAACGTGTCGTAGTAGACCGTGCAATCTTAAAATCAAACTTATCTCTAAAGGCCACCTTGCGTAGTTGTAATATAAGCTCATTCTTCTCAGCAAATAGCTTACCCACGCTGATATCATCTGAGTCACAACTGCTAACAAAGCTTGGAGCAACCATGTTCGAAGGTAAAGTTGGAGCAAGACTTGTAAGGGGGTCAATTCTCCTTCTCGATCGAACCATAGAAGGAATAGGTCTATTGCCTCTGTTATTCATAGGAGTATTGTCTTCACACTCATCCTCATCCTGAAACGACGGAACATTCGAAGGACCGGCTCCTCCATCATCACCATCATTATTGAAACGAGTGCCCCGCCTTGTATTATTAGAAGGTTCTGCACAAACATTATCCCCCTCTGTCTCATTATGAAAATCATCATTGTCCCGAAAATCATTGTTGTGATACGGAGAATATTGTTGCTCCAACGACGTTGTTATTGGAAATACCGTTGCTCCAACATCCTGTAACGTAACGCCATTATCATCAATGTTGTCATAATTGTCGTGGATTGGAGAGTAATATTGCTGCAGCGATATTGTCCTTGGCAACACCTCTTCATCATTATCGGGGCCAGACATATTTGCTCTAAACGAAGTTTCTGTATCGACATGTGGCTCAATACCTTCGCTCGGAACTCGAGGTGATGTGGTCACGAATATAGGAATGCATCCAAAATTAGCTACGTCAGATGCCATATGCAACACAACCCTCACCATTTCATCATCACATATATCCATGGGCATTGCACATATACGATATAATGTGTTACTAGACCTCAAAGTTGTCTTCATTGTGATACTATAGTCATTACGATTTATTTTTAACACCTCATATACTCTTGTCAATAACTGATCAAACATGTAATTTTTTCCAACCAAAAAAGCTCGATTTTTACCATTCACGTACTCCATACAGCCATTCTCTAATGTCTCCCACCAACCATCGTAACACAATTCAAGTACAACTGAATCCATTAAGCCTGAAATTAAAAAAAAATATTTTATTTCAGTCCTAATTAAAATAATACAATTTTAATAAATCTCCAAGAGTGGGTGCGACAGGCAACCTGTCGCCCGAAGCTTGGTGCGACAGGACTCAGTTCAGTAAGTTCAGAAAATAATTCATACCAGTAAGTGACGTCGATTTGTGTTGAATTTGGATAGATTATGATCGGATATCACTTTTACAGTTGTCTTTTGCGGTCGCCGTTGGCTTATGATTCAAGAATGAAAAGCTGCTTTTGGTTTGGCGAGATGGGAGAAACAATGTTGGTTTTGTTCTGTAAAGAAGGGTAATTTGGGAAGAAAGGCTTGTGTTTGGCTAATGTTGATAGAAAAAAGTTGAGAGGGTTAATTACGAAAATAATAAAATATTAATGGTTATTTTTGTAAATTTCCCACCGAATTTTAATCAGCTGATTAAATATATGTCGATGATATACTGAACGGTACTAGATTTGAGCTTCTTATCCAAAGTCGGTTCTTGACCCTCCAGAGAAAGGAAATAAAAGATGACTTTGATGACTTTGATGATTATGTACGCCCAAAATTAAAATACTCCAAAAAGATTATGTACGCTCAAAATTAATTGGATGACTTTGATGATTCCGACTCGAAGACAAATCTCATTGGCGAACCTATCCCTATCAATAAAAATTAAAATGAATTTAAAAGATGTGTAATGATAAATTAGTATTGGCTAGTCATAATCACTACAAATAAATGTAAATTATTTAAAGTATACATTATTACATACCAGATATATTATTGTGTATTAAATAAAATAAAAAATTATTTAAATATTTGATTAATGATTATTTATCAAATGATTTTAAAATATTTTATAGAATAATCAAATGGCAAAAGATAAATAACCCAACCAATTGCTCATGCTTGACTTTAGTGGCAGAAACGCATGGACTGACGTGGCGGTGTTTTGGTCAGTAAAGCCGTGTTTCCGCGTACGCCATTTAAAATTACCTGCTCTTGCATGCTTTACTCTTCAGTCTTCACAAATCAAAATGGGGATGATTTCATGTAATCCAGCTTTTGATGATTTAACATAATTAAAGGTTACTTTTTATTTTGATCAACGGCTTAAAAATTATGACAAGATTTCTAGTAAAGAAGACAACTAATAAAAAAAAATGTAATATATAATAAATTAATTATTAGGTATTCATTCATAATTACCATAAACAAAAGTAAATTATTTTAATTATACATTATTACATGTGAGATAGCGCGTGTGAGATACATTATTGCCTACTAAATAAAATCAAGATGAGCTCTAATTAGAGTTCGCAAGGCTTTAGGCAAAATTTTTTCAGGAGACCTCCTTATTTTCAAAACCTTTAACACTTAAATGAAATAGAAAAGATATCAAAATTCATCCTTATTTAATTATATCTTGAATTTCAACAATAATTAATCACATCCTAAATAATTTTAAAAAAGTCTTTAAAAAAGTAATCAAGAAGATATCTTTTTTATTTCGAGCAAAATTTGTATAAATTAAATAAATAAGAACAATATAAATTTTAAATAAAATATTTAGAATGATAGTACTTAGATGGTTGAGATGATGAATTATTGACCAGATTCACGTTGTTGACCAGATTCACATCCTAAATAAAAAAGTCTTTAAATTTGTTATTGTTGACCAGATTCACGTTGGATTCTCTTGCTTGCTTCTGCTTCAGTCACAAACCGGACTTCGTTCAATCTACATAGATTTTATCATTAAATAATAGTACTTAACTTTTTTAAAATAATAATAATAGTACTCAACTATCCGTGGGTATTTCAGAATAATTATTTAATTTTATTTGACTAAAATTAAATAATCGGATAACTTTAATGATTTTGACTCAGAGAGCAATCTTACCGGCCAACCTCTCACTTTCACTAAAAACTAAAATTAATTTAAAAGATATCTAGTGGTAAATTAGTATTAATTAGTCATAATCACTATAAATAAATATAGATTATTTGAATTATATATTAGTACATATCAGATATATTATTGTGTATTAAACAAAATAAAAAACTATTTAAATATTTGATTAATGATTATTTATCAAATGATTTTAAAATATTTTATAAAATAACCAAATGGTAAAAGATAAATAACCCAACCAATTACTCATGCTTGACTTAGTGCCAAAAACGCGTGGATTGACGTCGTGGTGCTTTGGTCGTCGTGGCTGAATTATTGGTGCATGGTGGTGTTTTGGTCAGTAAAGCTCTGTTTTTGTGTGCACTTTTTCACTCTTCATTCACAAACCACGAGTCCACGACCACAAACTAGGCTTCGTTCAATTTCTGCACATTTTCTTCTTCTTCATTTTTCATAATTTACACTGCTTTTATAAAAATACGATAAAGATGATAATCTTTTATATTTTATTTTAAAAAACTAAATAAATAAAAAAATTATTCCTTATCTCAAACAATACTCATTAAAATAAATTCACTCAAACAAAAGATAAATAATTAAATAAATAATCATAATTAAATTCACACAAACAAGGAACCGGTGTTACTATCAAACTATTCTTGATTCCATTTGCCAATCCATCTCAAGACTTTGAGATCAAATTATATATAATTCAGTTTAATTTAATTTATAGTAAAATTTACTCGTTATCATTTTTTCTATCAAGTAAATTCGTTAAAATGCAAAATGTATCTATGAATTGCTAGCCATCTCATGCAATGATATATAGATAATTAGTTAACACAAACTTTTTATAGCTATTTATCATCAAAGTTGTCAAATATAGAATTTATATAAATAAATCTTAGTTGTAGAATAATTATAATTAAAGAAATATCTAAAATAGTTGCAGTATGTAATTCAATTTTTTTATTAAATTAGAGTATTTTTAGAGAAATAACTAAAAAATAAGGTCTATATAAAACATGGGCATAAGACGACCAACTAATTTATCTATACTTAAATCTACCTAATCATTTATAAAATATTTTATATAATATCAAATGATAAATGACGTCTATGATAAATTATCTATGCTTCTCTAGTGGCGAAAACGTGTTTGCGCGTTCGTGTTAATATTAAACGCGTTTGCCTCTCACTATCAGCAAAAATTAAAATTAATTTAATGACAGCTAATACAAAAGGTAAATTTATATATAATAAACTAGTATTAGATAGTCATAATTACAATAAACAAATGTAAATTATTGAAATTATACAATATTACGTAGGAGATTTTTTAATTGTCTATTAAATAAGACTATTTAAATATTGATTAACAATTAATTATCAAACAATTTTCAAATATTTTATATAATAATTCAACTGATAAAAGATAATTCAACTGAGTTTGACTTTAGTTGCAGAAATGCGTGGATCGGCGTGGTAGTGTTTTGATCGTCGCTAGCTGAATTATTGGTGCTAATAAAAAACAAAGCTTCGTTTTTTGTGTGCACCATTTCACATTGCATTCTCTTGCTTGCTCTTGCTCTTCATTCACAACCCACAACCACAAACTAGACTTTGTTCAATTTCTGCACATTCTTTTTGTTCTTCATTTTTCATAATTTACTCTGTTTCCTTTAACCAAAAAAAGAAAAACAAAATGTCATTCATCGGAGAGGCGGTGCTCAGTGCGTCAGTTGAGTTGCTGATCGAAAAGCTGGCGTCACAGGGACTTGAGCTGTTTACACGGCATAAGAAGTTGAAGGCTGATTTCATCAAGTGGAAGGGAATGTTGGAGATGATTCAGGCAGTGCTTGCTGATGCTGAGGATAGGCAGACCAGGGAGAAGCCAGTTAAGATGTGGCTCGACAATCTTCAGAACTTGGCTTATGATGTTCAAGACGTGTTGGATGAGCTCGAAACTGAAGCTCTGCGGAGGGAGTTGCTGCTTCAAGAACCAGCTGCTGCTGATCAACCCAGTTCGAGTGCAAACACAAGTAAGTTTCGGAAGCTCATTCCCACTTGCTGCACCAACTTTAGTCCTCGATCTATTCAGTTTGGATCCATGATGGCGTCGAAAATAAAGGGGATTACTGATCGGTTGCAAGATATTATTTTAACGCAGAAAGGCCTGCTGGATTCGAAAATTGTAATTTCAGTTGGCAAGTCTAGAGATGTAGGACAAAGATTACCCACAACTTCTTTGGTGACTGAAGCCAAAGTTTATGGCAGGGAAAAAGAGAAGGAGGAGATTATTGAATTGTTGTTGAATGATGATTTAAGAGCTGATGATGGATTCTCTGTTATTTCTATAAATGGAATGGGCGGCGTCGGGAAGACGACTCTTGCTCAGCTTGTCTATAACGATGATCGAGTGCAACGTCATTTTCAGATCAAAGCGTGGACTTGTGTCTCTGACGATTTTGATGTTTTTAGGATTTCAAAATCTATCTTGAATTCCGTTGCTAGTGATCAGTGTAAGGACAGAGATGATTTAAATTTGCTTCAAGAGAAACTGAAGAAGCAATTGTCCGGAAAGAAATTTTTGCTGGTTTTGGATGACGTGTGGAACGAGAACTACAGACGTTGGAGCGAACTGAGCTGTCCCTTTGGAGCTGGTGCAGCCGGAAGTAAGATTGTTGTCACAACTCGCAATCTAGTCGTTGCAGAGAGAACGGGGGCTGATCCAGTGTGTCAATTGAAAGAGTTGTCAGATGATGATTGTTTGTGTGTGCTCACTCAAATCTCCTTGGGGGCTAGGGATTTCAACAGGCACCAATCCTTGAAGGAAGTTGGAAAGCAGATAGTGATAAAGTGCGGAGGATTACCTTTGGCCGCAACAACTCTTGGCGGCCTTTTACGCGGCAGAGATGACCCAAGAGACTGGGAATTTGTGCTCAAGACTGACATATGGAATTTACGAGATAGTGATATTTTACCAGCCCTAAGAGTGAGCTACCATTTTCTTCCTCCACAATTGAAACAGTGCTTTGCATACTGCTCATTGTTTCCGAAAGATTATGAATTTCAAGAAGAGGAGATAATTTTATTGTGGACGGCTGAAGGTTTCTTGGATCAAGAATATAATGGAAGGAAAATGGAAGATTTGGGCCGTGCGTTCTTTCGGGAGTTACATTCAAGGTCGTTATTTCAACAGTCAAGTAATCATGCATCCCGATTTGTGATGCATGATCTAATCAATGACCTTGCTCGATGGGCTGCAGGGGAGCAATACTTCAGAATGGAGGATACATTAGCAGGTGAAAACCGACAAAAGTTTTCTCAAAGTCTTCGTCATTTTTCGTACATTCATGGAGAATATGATGGCGACACTAGGTTGGAGTTCATCTGTGACGTGCAACATTTGCGAACCTTTTTACCGATGAAGTTATCAGTTTTCGGTGAAAATTATTTGGCTTGGAGTGTTCTTCAGATGCTGTTGAATCTTCCACGCTTAAGGGTCTTTTCGTTGTGTGGGTATAGTAACATCTTCAACCTACCAAATGAAATTGGAAACTTGAAGCATTTACGGTGTCTTAACTTATCCAGAACGAGTATTCAAATTTTGCCCGAGTCAATTAATTCATTGTACAACTTGCATATAATTTTGTTGGAAGACTGTTGGGAGCTCAAGAAGTTGTGTAAAGACATGGGAAACCTGACGAAACTGCGTCATCTAAGAAATTCTGAAGCCTATTTATTGGAGGAAATGCCGAAGGGATTTCGTAAATTGACTAGTCTCTTGACGTTGGGTAGATTTGTTGTGGGAAAAGACAGTGGTTCTGGGCTACGAGAGTTAAAGTCTTTGGCGCATCTTCAGGGAACACTACGAATTTCGAAGTTGGAGAATGTGAAAGATGTTGGCGATGCCTGTGAGGCTCAGTTAAACAACAAGGTGAATCTTAGAGCTTTATTACTCGAATGGAGTGCACGGTGTGTTCCAAACCTTGACCAATGTGAATTTGAGACACTTGTTCTTAGCATGCTAAAACCACATCGAGATGTACAAGACCTCACCATCATAGGCTACGGTGGTACAAAATTTCCAATTTGGCTAGGAGATTCCTCTTTCTCAAAATTGGCGCGTCTAGAATTATGTCGGTGCACGTCTACATCTTTGCCATCGGTAGGGCAACTACCATTTCTAAAGGAACTTGATATAAGTGGAATGGACGGAGTAAAGAGCGTGGGGTCGGAGTTTTATAGAAGCAGTTGCTCAGTGCCCTTTCCATCACTGGAGACTCTTTCCTTTTCCGATATGAGAGAATGGGAAGAGTGGATACCTTGCGGAGCTGGTGAAGAAGTTGATGAAGTGTTTCCTAAGCTGCGAATGCTTTCTCTTGTCAAATGTCGTAAACTTCAAGGAACATTGCCCAAACGACTTCTTTTATTGGAGACGCTCGAGATAACAAGTTGTGATAAGTTGCTAGTGACAATTCAATGTCTTCCTGCTCTCAGTGAATTACGAATCGATGGATGTAAAAGGGTGGTGTTCAGCAGCCCACATTTAGTGCATATTGCAGTTGAAGAGGTTTTAGCAGGTCTTTTTGAACAAGGGCTACCTGAATTGGAAAATTTGGAGATTGTTAAAGCTCGAGAGCAGGAATATTTATGGCTGAGTGAAACTCGGTTGCCGCAAGACATTAGATCCCTTAATCGGTTGCAGATTTCAAGATGTCCCCAACTGATTTCCTTGGTAACAGTGGAAGAACATGACCAGCAACAGCCAGAGTTGCCGTGCAGGCTTCAATTTTTGGAATTGAGTTGTTGTGAAGGCCTTACAAGGCTGCCACAAGCATTGCTCACCCTTAGTTCCCTTACTGAGATGCGGATACATGGCTGCGCTTCCCTTGTTTCCTTTCCTCAGGCTGCTCTGCCTTCCCAGTTGAGATCAGTTGTAATTGAAGAATGCGATGCTTTGGAATCCTTACCTGAGGCATGGATGCACAACGAGTTACCTGCCACGTTGGAGCACCTTGAGGTCATTTGTTGCTCGAATCTTGCTTTCTTGTCACGGAATGGAAATCTACCTCAGGCTCTTAAGTACCTTCGTGTCGAAGACTGTTCAAAGCTGGAGTCGTTACCAGAAAGGTTGGACAACACATCCCTTGAAGAAATCGATATTCGCTGGCTTAAAAATCTTAAATCATTACCTGCCGGTTTGCATAATCTCCACCATCTTCAAAAGATTACGATATCTAATTGTCTAAATCTTGAGTCATTTCCCGAAGAAGGATTGCCTTCTACGAAACTGACTCATCTCACTATCTGGAATTGTGAGAATCTGAAGGCCTTACCCAACTGCATGCACAATCTCACCTCTCTTCTAAATTTAGAAATAAGATGGTGCCCTAGCGTGGTATCATTCCCAGAGGATGGTTTTCCCACCAACCTCCACTCACTTGAGATTGCACATCTGAAGATATCAAAGGCATTGCTCGAGTGGGGACTGAACAGATTCACCTCTCTCAGGCGATTCACAATCTGGGGAGGATGTCCAGACCTAGTGTCACCTCCGCCATTTCCTGCCTCTCTAACCGAACTGTGGATTTCAGATATGCCAGATCTGGAATGCCTATCCTCAATTGGTGAAAACCTCACTTCATTGGAAGATCTATATCTCATCGATTGTCCGAAGCTCAAATACTTTCCAAAGCAGGGCCTGCCTAAATCACTTTTGCAACTACGTATCAAAGGTTGCCCGTTGATAGAAGAAAGGTGCAGAAAGGATGAAGGAAAATATTGGCCCATGATTTCCCATATACCTCGTGTCGAAATTAATTTCAGATCAGTTTTTGAATGAAGACCCATCAATTTGATTGTGTAATCATAATTTCAGTCTTTTTCTTTTTTCCACCTGTAATTTAATTGTAATATGAACCGACTTTATCAATAAAAGAATAAAATTATGTTTGGGATTGTCAGCGAAGTTGATAAAGTAAGAAGAGCAGAGGAAAGAAGTAATAGGAGAAGAAGAAACTCCAGTTCAAGGAGGGATGATGTTAGTGAAACTGATTAAATGAGAAGGAACAGAGAAATCGTGTACATGCTGTTATTGTGCTCTTGACAGCAGCTAATCAGCTCACTTAAGCTGACGACGTGGATTAGTTAGTTATTTGGGTTAGCTCTCACGTGTGTGTAACAAATTAGCTAACGAACTGTAACAAGCTCAGCTGAGCTTCTATATATATATATGTGTGTGTGTGTGTGTGTGTGTGTAAGCTGTACTCATGATATTAATGTGAATATTCTATAAGTTTCCAGAATGAGATTTTCTTTCACTTTCTTTTAGCTTTCTCGACTGCCAAACATAAACACCTAAGTTTCTATCAGGGATTCTATGATGCGCTTTATTGTAACTGACTTTTCTGCCGCTGAATTACTGGTCTTGATATTGAAAATTAAAGTCTTCTATAAAATAGATTAAGGCTTTTGTTCTTAAGTCTTCTCCTATTTGGTGGGTTACGTTTTAAATTTTGTTGTAAGTGACTTTTTTGCTATTGAGTTAATTGTGTTTATATTGTTTGGTGAGTTACGCTTTAAATTATTATTTTTTTAAATCTTAAGCTGTCATTTCTCTTATGAGTTGATTATGTGATGGGTATTAATTATATTGTGATTAAAAATTAAAAGTCTTCCATATGGTTAAGGACCTGAGGCTTTTGTTTTTAAGCCTCATACTATCTGGTGTGGTCTTAAATTGTTTCTTTCGTTGATTATATTCAGTTGAAGTACGTGAAATTGTTTTATTCCACGATAATAAGTATAAAACTTCTGTTGAGAAAAAAAAAAAAAAAAGAACGGCATAAGCTATCAATGGAATTTCTTTGAGTTAGTTCAATCTAACTCACTCCAGATGTATAAATAAGGGACCAGATAAAATAAAATTATTCACTCCAGGTTAGCAAAATGCAAGCTCTCCTGAGATTCATGATAAGCTTTTGAAGTGAAAAAGCAAAGAGATGACAAAGGCAAAGACCATGCAGGCAACTAAGAAGGTCATTGAGCAGCAGCCATGCCACAAGTTTTGTTTTTGAAACTGCTTTTGAGCAAAGCTCCTAATTAGGTTGTTTGACATATCCAATCTTATACATACCCACAAAAATTACACTTCAGTGGTATCAAATTCACTCACCAAAAAGCATGCTTGAGAAGAACCTCTACAAGTCTCCTACAGTTTGAGCGTTGTACTATACTTGGATAAATATTAAAAAAAATGAAAAGTGTAAATTTATTTTGATAACTTTTCTTTTTCATATCCTCCCCTTTGTTACTAGTCAAAGAGAATCTAGGATCAGACACATTTACTCGAAACCACCAATGGATATCCATCATCACCAACAATTCATGTACAATCTAGCAAAACCTTACTCTTTGATCACACGTAACAAATAACCATACACAAATCTTCATATTAAAACAAACAAATTCCCATCCATCATTTGTTCATTAGAAAATGAAATTTAAGATTCTTTTTGACTCACAGGCATGCTACCCGTTGTCCTAAACTAAGTCTCAGCACATCATTTTTGAGCATGACCGAAATCACCTACAAGAAAAATCCAATTTCAATAAGGGGTTTATGCTATTGACAATTACCCTCTGAATCCGGATAGGCATTTCTCAAGCCTAATTTCACATAATTTAAATGTACAAAGCTACCATGTATTTGTCTTAGTTGTGGAAAGATTAGCAAGTGTCGATAATTTAGGGATTCTTAGCTATTTTCTTGTTATTTGAATAAAATAGGAAAATACCATAAATCAGGAAAGTAGATACACTATGATTTTATGGTCCTAAAAATTAGCCCTAGAATTGCTCTCTAGTTTTCCTATTTATTTCTACCGATCACTGTGTTTTGTAGAAAAAAATAATAAGGAAAAGTTCTATAGCTTTGTCTCTCTGTTTTTCCTTTTTTACTACATGGTATCAGAGCTTTAGGGTTCGGCCATGAACTACAAAGCAGCCATGGTTGGCTCTAATTCGGCCTCCTCCGACGCTAACAGCACTGCGACATCCTCTGAAGGGATTTCCCAGCCATCCCCAATTGTGCCTGTTAGTGAAAACACCTTACAAATGACCATTCACAAGTTAAATGGTAAAAATTATTTAGAGTGGTCGCAGTCTGTGCGTTTGGTGATTGATGGCAAAGGCAAACTTGGATATTTAAATGGAGAAATTCAACCTCCAGCTGCTGATGACCCAAAATTCCTACAGTGGCGATCAGAAAATTCAATGGTTACCGCCTGGCTTATTAATTCCATGGAACCTACTTTGGGAAAGCCGTTCATGTTTTTGCCAATTGCTCGTGATGTTTGGGAGGCTGTTAGAGAGACATACTCAGACCTAGAGAATCATTCTCAATTATATGAAATAAACACTCGGATGTGGCGGACACAACAAGGTGATAGAGATGTAACTGCATATTATAATGACATGATGATTTTGTGGCAGGAATTGGATATGTTTGAAGTTGAGGTATGGGAGAGTCCAAATGATAGCGGTTGATACGAGAAAAAAGTTGAGCAAAGTCGAGTGTTTGTATTTTTGGCAGGACTAAATATAGACCTTGATGAGGTTCGAGGACGAGTTTTGGGGCGAAAACCTCTGCCCTCTATTAGAGAAGTTTTTTCAGAGGTTCGTCGCGAGGAAGCTCGGAGACATGTGATGTTAAAGCGAGTAGAGGAACCAAAGACTGATCTTGATGGTTCAGCCCTTGTAGCTCGTGGTAAATGAGCAACAAGGAGATAGACGAGGAGGCAAACAAAGGCCATGGTGTGATCATTGTCGGAAACCGTGGCATACACGAGAAAGTTGTTGGAAACTCCATGGAAAACCTGCAAATTGGAAGAAGAAATCGGGTGACGATGCTCGGCCAGCAGGAGATAATCGTACTTTCCAGGTTAGCACCACTAATCCAGAGCAGCAGTCATCCTCAGAATCTCTTCCTTTTACTAAGGAACAAATGGAGCACCTATACAAGATGTTTCAATCCCAATCCATAGGAAATTTTAGTTCATCTTGTTCTTTAGCCCAATTAGGTAATATTTTCACCACAACCTTTACCTGTATCAATCCAAACACCTCCTGGATATTAAATTCTGGAGCAACTGATCATATGACTGGGTCCTCGCAGTTTTTTTCTTCTTATTCACCTTGTGCAGGAAATCAAAAGGTCAAAATAGCAGATGGTTCCTTTGCAACTGTTGCAGGGAAAGGAAAAATTATTATTTCTCCTCTTCTTACTTTGAAAGATGTTCTTCATGTTCCTCATTTGTCCTATAATCTCTTGTCAGTCAGTAAATTAACTCGTGATCATAACTGTAAAATTAATTTTTGGTCCTCTCATTGTAAATTTCAGGATTTAACCTCGGGGAAGACGATTGGGGATGCTAGGCAAGATGGTGGCCTCTACCTCTTTAATAATGGTTCAAACTTTGGAAGGCAAGACCAGCAGACTTGTTTCAATTCTATTTTCAGTAACAATGAGATTATGTTATGGCATTTTCGGTTAGGACATCCAAGTTTTCAGTATTTAAAGCAGTTATTACCCAAATTATTCATGAATAAAAATGCTTTCAGTTTTCAGTGCGAAGTTTGTGAATTAGCTAAACATCATCGTGCTGTTTTTCTGCCACAACCATACCAAAAATCAAAACCATTTACTATGATTCATAGTGTGTATGGGGCCCTTCTAGAGTGGCAACTTTTTCTGGAAAACGTTGGTTTCTTACATTTATTGATGATCATACTAGAGTTACTTGGGTATTTCTGCTAAAAGATAAATCTGATGCTGAAAGTGTGTTTAAAAAATTTTATACTATGGTACAAACACAATTTCAGACTCAGATTAAGATTTTTCGAGTGATAATGGCAAAGAGTTTTTTTATCATGTGTTAGGGATTTTTTTTGAGAAAAAAGGAATTATACATCAAAGTTCTTGTATCAATACTCCACAACAAAATGGAGTGGCTGAAAGGAAGAATAAGCATCTCCTTGAAGTTGCTAGGGCCTTGAGCTTTACAACTAAAGTTCCAAAGTATCTTTGGGGAGAAGCTATTTTGACAGCCACATTTTTTATAAATAGAATGCCTACAAGAACTTTAGGGTTTAAGACACCAATAAATCTTTTCAATGAATGTTTTCCAGCTTTAAGGTTAATAACAAGTATTCCATTAAAAATTTTTGACAGTATTGCTTTTGTTCATAACCATGACTCTAGAAGAACAAAATTCGATCCAAAGGCACATAAATGCATTTTTGTAGGCTATCCTACAAATCAAAAAGGTTATAAATGCTTTGATCCAGTTTTGAAAAAAATGTTTGTTTCTATGGATGTCACTTTCTTCGAAGGACAATCATATTCTCACAATTTTCATTTTCAGGGGGAGAAAAACAATAGTGAAAATGATATGTGCTTAAATGATTCTGACTTAAACATTGAATTTGATTGTATTAATAATGATGTTTTGCCGAAAGAAAATGAGAAAGGGAATCCAAATGAATCAACTGTTGAAAATTCTAGACAACCTCCGTTAATGCCATCACATAACCAAAATTCTGGAATGTCAGAGATGTGCACGAAACGGTATAAAGGTCTTGTGTATTCAAAGGAGTACCTAGAACAAAAAAAGAAGAGGAACACTGTCCTACAGCATCACCAAGAATCTGACCAGAGGTTGGATCATGAAAATTCTGACAAGAATCCTCCAGGTAATTTTGAGTTAAATTCCTCAAATCAAAAAGATCTTCCTATTGCTCTTAGGAAAGGTGTTAGGTCTTGTACTAAACATCCTTTATCCAACTTTATTTCTTATAAAAATGTGACCCCTTCCTTTCGTGCCTTTATTTCACAAGTCTCTAGTGTGGTTATTCCAAATAATGTACAGGAAGCTCTAAAGGTTCCTGAATGGAGGGAGGTTATTTTTGAGGAGATGAGAGCTCTGGAGAAGAATGCTACTTGGGAAAAAGTTGATCTACCACAAGGAAAAGGTGTTGTTGGTTGTAAATGGGTATTCACTGTGAAATATAACTCTGATGGGTCCTTAGAACGATACAAGGCTCGACTGGTAGCGAAAGGCTATACACAAACTTATGGAATAGATTATTCTGAAACTTTCTCTCCAGTGGCTAAACTAAACATTGTTCGTGTTCTTTTGTCAGTTGCTGCAAATCTTGATTGGTCTTTAAATCAATTAGATGTAAAGAATGCTTTCCTCAATGGTGATCTTGAAGAGGAAGTCTACATGGAGCCTCCACCGGGTTTTACTGAGAAGTTTGGATCCAAAGTATGTAGACTTAAAAGATCATTATATGGTCTAAAGCAGTCACCTAGAGCTTGGTTTGAAAGGTTTACAAAGTTTGTGAAGAGCCAGGGCTATAGTCAAGGACAAGCAGATCATACTCTCTTTACAAAAGTCTCCACCAAAGACAAGCTCTCGGTTTTAATCGTTTATGTAGATGATATAATTCTGACAGGAGATGATACAGAAGAAATGAGCCGATTAAAGCAATGTTTAGCTAAGGAGTTTGAGATAAAGGATTTGGGGCAATTAAGATATTTCTTGGGAATGGAAATTGCAAGATCAAAAGAAGGTATAGTGGTATCACAAAGAAAGTATACCTTGGATCTCTTGAAAGAAACTGGTATGAGTGGGTGTAAGCCAGCTGATACTCCAATTGAAGCAAATGTGAAGCTTGGAGAAGTGAAAGGAGGAGTTCATGTGAATGTTGGCAGATATCAAAGGTTAGTTGGGAAGTTGATTTATTTGTCTCATACTCGACCTGATATAGCTTTTGCTGTAAGTATGGTAAGTCAATTTATGCATTCTCCTTGCGAGGAACATTTTGAAGCTGTGTTTCGAATTCTTCGTTATTTGAAAGCAACTCCGGGGAAAGGTCTGTTTTTTGGTAAAAATCAGCAAAGGGGAATTGAAGTTTATACCGATGCAGATTGGGCAGGTTCAATCACTGACAGAAGATCAACATCCGGATACTGCACTTTTATATGAGGTAATCTAGTTACTTGGAGGAGCAAAAAGCAAAGTGTTGTTGCTAGAAGTAGTGCAGAAGCTGAATTTCGTTCAATGGCTCAAGGAGTGTGTGAAGTACTTTGGTTAAAACGGGTTCTAGAAGAACTTAAACAGCCATTTAGTCTCCCTATGAGGTTGTACTGTGATAATAAATCAGCTATTAGTATAGCCCATAATCCGGTGTTACATGACAGGACAAAGCATGTTGAGATTGATAGACATTTTATAAAAGAGAAGCTTGACGAAGGGATAATTTGTACTCCTTTTGTTCCCACTGTGAAGCAGCTTGCAGATGTCTTCACCAAGAGCTTGATGAGACAGCCATTTGAACTTCAAGTTAGCAAGTTGGGCATGATTGATATCTTTGCGCCAACTCGAGGGGGAGTGTCGATAATTTAGGGATTCTTAGCTATTTTCTTATTATTTGAATAAAATAGGAAAATACCATAAATCAGGAAAGTAGATACACTCTGATTTTATGGTCCTAAAAATTAGCCCTAGAATTGCTCTCTAGTTTTCCTATTTATTTCTACCGATCACTGTGTTTTGTAGAAAAAAATAATAAGGAAAAGTTCTATAGCTTTGTCTCTCTGTTTTTCCTTTTTTACTACAGCAAGATTACCATATAACAAGTGTTGCTTTTAATCTTCGGTCCACTGAACCCCATGTTTCGCCTAAAGATAATATGCTCCAACGGGACCTCTACCACCCAGCTCATAAAGTTCTGGTGCAATATTGTTCTTGTCTATTCCTGTAAAACTGGGTTTAAAATATTCCATGCAGCAGATCGCTTCTCATGAAGAGATGGTTGTCGCCATTGACAACATCAAGAAGAAGATGTTCGTATGAATCAGGCACCTCCACGTTATACCTGTAGTATCAACACAAAAGACAAGCACACGAAGGATATCAACACAAAAGACAAGCAAAAACAGAACAAGTTCCATAAACTGAAGTGCTTACTTAGCCTTATAGAGCAAATTAAGCTCTGAAGCATCCAATTGCAAGCCTAATCCTGGAACTTTATTGTTGACTCTGACTGGAATGGCCTCATCAAGCACATCACGTAATATTAGTTCATTTGTGGCAAGGTCGATGTTATGCCCAACACTTTCATGATAGATGTTCCCTGGAACATGTCGAAACTGTATATGTATCTCCACTCTACATTATATGGCTAACGTTGGTGAGCACATCCCATATTCCGAAAGAAATGTTGGTTTAAGCCAACTCCGTCTTAACTCTTAGAGACGACAATCATTAGTTTTGGCTCTTTATACAAAAATCTATGAATTACAAGTGTTTGATAAATAAAAGATTGTTCAGTCAGTAATGAGATGGGCATTTCATTTTACAAGATTACAGCCTTTTCACTTCCATAATTAGTGCATTATCTTGATCGTTGAAGTGAAGAGAACAATTATAAAAGTTATGAAGCATTGAACTAGACTCTGTGAATTAGGCCATAAATCAATGATAATAATAATTTGCACAAGTTTAATAAACTTAATCAATTTAAATCCTCAGTGTGTAATGAACATGCATTTATTTATTATGTAATTGTAGTTGCCATGGAATGAGATCCATATGAAAAATCAATACGTCAAAGACTTGGAGATGTCTACGAATTGTCGGAACAACATACAGGATGAAACCTACACAAGTGATGCTTATCTAAGTTGTTGGTTGCACTTGAGCCAAAAAAATCTGTTACCACAGTGTGTTGTACAAGTTGAGAAAAAAAAATCACGTTCACTCGATTATACAAGCAGTTGCTTATGTTAGATGCATAATTTAATTGTTTATGCATGATACAAAGTGATGGTTATCTGGAAATAAATGAGTAGTGGTACCTATTTCAGGTATTGCACACTTAATCCACTGCAGAATTCTTGTTTGTATTGTTCTTGGAATTGTAACAAGAGAGACTGACATGTTAATGTCATAATTTCCTGATTTCCTCTCTTGAATTCGTTTTTTAATTTTATGGTTTTAAGAAATATTGTAAGCTGTAAATCTGAATGTGAATATAAGCTAAGGGTTACACTTACCTCACAAGCCATCTTTTTAAGGGTGTGCTCTAGGTTCCTATCATAATCTGGCAATGTACAAACCACGAAAATGTCTATTAAGGCATAAACAGCAAAACTGAAATAGCTATTACCTGTGTTTGATTAGTCCCATGCTAGCTTTTATTACAAAAGGCACGCCATCCCAACGTGCATTGCCAATGTATAATGCAGCAGCAAAATATGTGGGGGTCAGGCTGTTCAATTTAACATCAACCTTGTCACCAGAAGTATCTTTATAATGGCCAAGAATGACATTGCATGGCTCCAATCTGCAGATTGACCTCAAAACTTTGACCTGAAATGACATTGCATGGCTCCAATCTGCAGATTGACCTCAAAACTTTGACCTGAAATGAATGAGCTTCTTATCAACATGACCACTTGCAATCAAATTTTGTTGTACTCATTTTCCACTTTTGAGGAAGCAGGCTTAGAAACAGAATATTTGTTAGTATAAAAGGACTTTTTAGAGAAAGGTGGACTAGATGTCCCTCCTCACAAAAAAAATATATAAAAAACCTTCTACAAAACTTTCATTAGAATTAGGCTCTATAAAATAGCCTCTGCAAAAGCAAAATCATTTGCATGCTGCCGCACAACTTTTTTGGTTGAAAAACCGTGAAGTTCTATTAAAATTATGCTCACATGGATACAAAAATTTGAGCATTATCTCATAAAAAATATTAACTTCTTCCAAAGGATTTTGTAAACTCATATTTTGTTTTTACAATCACATTCACATAAGCTACAACTTGATAAACTGATGCCTTTCTACCTTTCTCCAGATTCAATAAGACATATGAAGTAAGGGGCATGCACAAAAAGTTAGCAATTTAACAAGTGTACTCCTCAACTTTATTGCCATGGGAGAGTGGAAATAGATTACCAGTGCTTTCTAATCTTGCTTCCGTATCTTTTTTTTTTAAAGGAGACTTAAACACATAACGGACTGGCTGTCTACTAAGAGAATAAAAACTTGGACTATTTGTGCCATACAAAAGTATACCCAATCACCCCAACACAAGGCTAGGATCAATTGCAATCTTACTTGCGCATTACACGCAAAAAATTAACCAAATTGATTTTGAATAAAGTAGATCATCTTGCAGAAAGACAAGGTACCTTTTTGTTCCGGATATCTTCACCGTTGAGATTTATAGGGGTTCCATTGCAAGCAATGCTATGGTTTGGAGTATATGACTGTGCACTATGCCTTGGACGATCCTATAACCATCAAAATACCTCACATAACCAAAAAAATACACAACATGGTATTGATACCGTATAATGACATAAGGATAAGATAATTGGCATTTTTAATGAAGATAAAATGAATTATTTGTATTTAGTAAAATGAATTATTTGTATTTAGTACCTTCCAGATTACACGCCCATCTCTTCTGACAAAATGACCTGTATGAAAATTCAAAGAATTAGTGCCCATCATTAGTTGCACAAGTAAATGTCATTGCATTTAGAGGGAAAAAAAAGGACAAAATTACAGGTATATTGTGGATGTATGTTTGGCTCCATAATAGCTCAAAAATTAGAATACAGAACCTTAATACTGTAAGGTTCTCAATGAGATTCCTTCCTAGAAGATAATCTATCCTGAAAAATTGGAGAAGTACGAAAATTAAAATTGAATGCATGCACACAAATAGATTATTATAACTAATGTGCTTACTCACCTGTATAGTTGCTCTTCGTGGAACTTGGAAAGAAGAGCATTTGTCAGCTGATGAGAAGACAGTGCATCAAACCCAAAAGGTTTCTCGATTATTATACGGTTCCAGCCCTTCTAGGTTTGAGCACTGATGGCAAGAGTGGCTGCAACATCCAGAAGTGCTTATTGTGGCACAGATTGGTAAAATATCTTGTTTGCTTCAGATCCCCCCGGAGGTAGGTGAGCTGTTAAAAAATCAATTATTGAAAGCATCCAGCTTGAATATTGATAAATGAAATCAACCCATATTGATTTTGCTTCTAGCTAATTACTCTTAGTCGAAATGAAATGCTTTAACTTTTAGTTCAAGTAACTTGAGAAAAGAAATGACAAAAAAGAGTTGACTTTTAAAGTATGAAATATTAATTATACAGAAAGGAAGTTGGTGTGGTTAAAGTATGAATGTACACAAGTGAATTAAGTCTTACCACATTATCTCATATACTATCTTTGCAGTAATTTCTTTCTTGCTCCTTGTTTTTACGAAGGAATAATTAAGAAGTGTTTTTAACAATGAAAAATATATTATCTATTATCTTTTCAGAATTTAATCCAGAAAACCAACCCATACACAATCATTACTATAAAGTCATTTAATAATAGTCACAAATAAGAGTATAATTAATAAGTTTTGTCATATTATAGTTCCAGATTTATATATTATTTTGTAATAGCTAACAATACAACAAATAAAACTATCATGCAATACGGTGATTTGCACTCTAAGATATGAATATGAACTAAATAATATTAACTATCACACATTACTACTATTAATGTCTTTTTTTCCCTTTGTTTTTAATAAATCTTTAGGGGTAAAAGACAGCACATGAGTTCATCTTTTATAATTATGATTGAAAAAATAGAAGAAAAATTAATCTTTCATCAGGTACCATAAGATAAATCACTAGACACAAAAAGCTTAAGTTATTAGGTAACTGGCTAATAGCCCAACAATTTGAGACCAATAATTTTAAGATCATGCCTAATAGTTCCATTATAACTTTTTTTCCTCCAGGCTCCAGGTAATACTAGTAAGTTGCATAAAATAGGAAGCACGATAAAGCTAGATACTTGTAAACAGCAATGATTTGTGATTTTATCAACCCCACCTCGATATGCTCCATCAAAGCGCTGAGCTTTAACATCCCTTCTTGGCTGTCATAGCCACCATTAAAATAATATGTTCTACTGAGAAAGGCATCCATTTTGTCCCCACAGTTTTCTCTGAAAAAATGCTAGAATCATGAGGAACAAATGCCATATTAAACTTCTTCAATTCATTCTATTCCAATTATACAACAATCAAACTAACTTGACAGATTACATCGTGAGCCTTAGTTGCATTTATTTCGACTTAACACATTTTCAAAAGTCTAATGCTTGTCTAGATGCAAATCCCTTTCCATAAGCAATGGTTACATATTTACATAGTTGAGGGTCCTTCAAAAACACACTCATAATTCCTTTAAATCAGTAAAAACCCCCCCCCCCCCCCCCCCCCCCAGCAACTAGCTAACAGAATGTGACATGTAGCTAACCCACCCCTTTCCTCTTTTTTTTCCCTCTTTGAAAACTTTGGTGAATGTAGCCAAAAGAATCCCAAAGTCATAAGTTGATGAACCATCAGCATGTAAATAGCTGCCAGCCATGAATTACAATCATTTAGGCAGCTTTTAGCATTTGTGCACGAAGCATTCGAAAATTATAAGGGACGGTAATTTAACTCATTCAAGGACTTAGAATAAGAAACTGAATGGCAGGAACTTGAATTTGTTTGGCTGCATGAGAACCATACCGATGATCAATGCGGCAACTCAAAACTGAAGCTGTGATGGACCTCAAGTCTTCATCAATCAAATTCTTTCTTGAATAACTAACAATTCCCACATTCTGCAGGCAGGAATGATAAAAATAATAAAAAAATGGAAATTCACCAATATTTTAGGGACAAGTTTAGAAAATGGTAAAATATTGATGAAAACAATATCTTTCATTCAATTTATCAGAACATCTCATTTTCCTTGCCATATTAGAAGCAAGTCAAATATGTTTTGATGCACATAACAGCATAATTGGATTAATGATCCAGAAAAGTAAATACATAGTAACTACAACAATGAAAACAATAGGCTTGGTGAAAAAAGAAGACTGTAGCTGTAGCAACTCTAGATAAAAGGCAAAGAGGCCTAACAAGATATAGAAATTGTGGTACTACCTCAGGAAGAAAGCCACTGTAATAGAGAGCAAATAATGCTTGGAATATCTTCCTTCTTGCTAGCTCACCAGTGGCTCCTATCACAGCAATGCAAAGTGAAGATGCTTGATCGCTCTGAATGGGAAAATTTGGGGAATGTGCTTGTAATTGTGAAGTTGTTCTTTTCGTTTCTACGACGGAAAATTAAGTTCCACAATCTAGAGATTGTAAGTTTCCAATTCCAAGATATGAGAAAATGAATATACCAAGGTCAATTCACATTGATAGACGTAACAAATGAAAAAAATAAAGAGGTTAACTTAGAATAGTCTTTACCGATCATTAGGTACAGATAATGTTGAAACTTGAGAAAAATAGTGGTAAGATATTTTTCTTATTCATAGAAGTTGCAATCTTTACATTATATACTAGTCTGACTAGGCTATATAAGGAAGCTATAGGAAACTAGGAAAAATAAGCTATACAAGGAAAGGAAATAAATATATGCTATACAAGGAAAAAATAAATACATGTGCACAAAATTAGGCTATAATCTCTGACCTATAATCTCTGACTTTCAACACTCCTTTCGAATCTCGTCCATCATTTGATAAACTAGTTTCTAGATGACTATCTAACTTATCGTTATCTTGATTCTTTATAATCTTGGACTCACTCAGTAGTCCATGCTTTTTACTGCAATGCTTAAGGTTCAGTTTGTCGAGTAACCATAGCTTTAAGCAACAAAACCTTTGGCATATAGTGGCAGAACCTCTATAGAGCACAAAATGATCACTGGTTACTATGTGAATATTTTTTGCTGCTGCCTAGATACAACAAAAGCAAGAAAATTGTGCCTTGGCATAACTAGTGTATGACTCTATTATACTAGGAATTTAGCAAATATAGTTGTACTCCCCCTTTGTAAGGCTCTATCATGCCAAAGATGCAACAATTGTTACCTGACAAATTAGTAAAGCAAGGTACCGAGTTTTCCTATGTAATAACAGTAACAAAAGTGAAAATGTCAATGCATATAACAATAGCATGCGTGAGGTGCTTTCAGATACTGTGACACAAATTGAAGTGTTTCAATGTGTAATTGGACACAAAACTCATTGGAAGAAGCAAAATCAAATTTTAATTGCTGAAAAATCCCAATGAAATGCGCTTAATCAAGATTTGTATATCCTTTTATTTTCAACACAAAGAATTATGCCAATTGAAAACCAAATACACATTATTAATTCATACAAGACAGTTCTTTAAGATCAACTGCAAATTTCAGTTTCCGATCATCATTTTCGAGAAACCAAACAACCCATATACAGTTTCAACAAAAGTAATCAAGCAAACAAAACTTTTTTCAATTAAAAAAATAAATAAATAAATAGACAATCCCATGTATAGAAAGCTAACCGGGAATGGTGCTGGAAAATGTGAAAAACGACATTGACGTCCTCCGTTTCGCTATTCAGCTACTTCAAGGGTTTAAGGTTTTTAGTAACTATAGGAATTATGAAATAACATAAAAAAGAATCATCAATTACTTGGAAGTGATTGAAGTTGATGTAGGTTTGATGGTGGATGATGAAAGTTGACTTTCTTTACCTGCTGACGCAGGTACTTCACTTCCTCGCATACTGCCGTTAGTAAAAATATATTAGGAGCCGGCTAAGTTACGTTTAACGTAACTTAGCCAAAGCCAATATATTAACAATGAGCATCATATAAAATTTATTAATAAATCAAAAAAATTAATAGTTTATTAAATTATAGGGTTTATGTATGATTTAATAACATATATGTTAATCAACTAAAAAATTATTGCATTGTACTAATCTAATATATTAACAATGAATTAGTCCACTAATTATAGATTAAATTAACAAAAAATAAAATTCTTCTAATTTCATAATTCAACCTCGAAACTTCTAGAAACAACAAGTATTGCATTACTCAAATTAAATAAATTAGTTGCAATATTATTTTAAATTTTTGGGAGATTCAACCCCTTTTATGCTTTTTTTTTTAAATACTCAAAGTCTAAAGCCATTTTTTTTTATTAGTGCTCGTTTGATATAGCTTATCTAATAGTCGTAAATGTTGATTTAATTCCATAAGCTCTTATCAAAATTTTTGTTATTATTTGGTTGTTTTTTTAGTAAGCTCTTATCAATATTTTTTTTATTATTTGGTTGTTTCTTTAGTAAAACTTTTAAGATTAAATAAATTATTTTTCCTCTACTAAGAAAAGCTCAAATTTTGAGTTTTTGGAAGTAGAGGTTGAAATATTTTTTATCTACTAAAATGTTTAAAATATTTTTTACTTATTATATAATCATATTTCATTCTTTTTATAACATAATTTTAAAAAAAATTTCTATTAAAATAATTTTACAATATATAAAAAAAATTTCTATTGACAACTAAACAAGAAATTTTTTTTGGGTAAAAGCTCTACTTGTAAAGGATCTACTAGCAAAATTCTAACAAAATAAGTTTTATTGGAAAAGTTATACCATATAGAGCCTTAATGCAACGAATAAGTGGTGAGATACAAAACTCATGACCATAAAACATTAGAGGAAAATTCGAGCACTCATGAATTTTATTATAATGGAATCATGGAGATAAAAATCCTACAACAATTAGGATATCATTATATATATATATATATATAGTGCAAAGGCTCTATTTGGTATAATTTTTTAAGGAAAACTTACTTAATTATAGATTTTGTTAGTAGAATTTTTATAAGTAAAGATTTATTTAAAAAATTTAGTTATTTAGTTGTCCATAAGGGTTTTAATTAAAAATTATAAAATAAATTTAATAGGTAAGTTTATTAAAGTTATATTTTAATAAAATAAAAATAAAATAGTCAATAAAATAAGGATATTTTAGACACTTTAATATAAAAAAAAATTTAGCCACTACTTTCAAAAATCTAAAATTTGAGCTTTTATAGTAGAGGAAAAATAATTTACTTACTTTTTAAAAAATTTTCTTAAAAAATAACTAAACAAAAATAACATATTTAAAAAGAATTTATGAGATTAAATAAATATTTATGAAGATAAGTTATAACAATAAAAAATGAGTTTTTGTATTGTTTATTTGTTCTCATCAAAGGCTCAGATCAAACTTTAACGTAACCGATTTCTAGAGGCCCATTTATATATCATAAACTGTAAATCCTAAAAAAAAAAGCCGAATTCTCTTGTTTTATTTATGAAATCCACCATCATACGTCCATCATAATTATTTGTTAATCAGTGTGATTAATTTTCTATTAAAAAAAATAAATAAAAACTTCTAGTGCCACGATTTCATGCGATGGCTGTGATGATTACAAATTGACAACTATTCTTAATAAATTTATCCATATGACTTTAATTAAAATAAATGATAGTCATGGGTCATACTCACCCATAATATTAATATTTATCAACCAAGACATACATATATATGTGTGCGTATAATAATATTTTTTTAAATTAATTGATGAAATAAGTTTCAACATTGACCGACTTTAAAATTTATAATAAAAGAATATAATTTGTAACAAAAAATAGGCATATTTTTTTTAAATTCGTTTTTAGATATTATAAATCTTAACTCTACTTTGATATTTGGTATATCATTATCTCGTATATCGATGTAGATTAAATATTATAATTTGACTCTTAACTAAAAGTTTATTAATTACTCTTAGTTATACGTTTTTTTATTTTTTGTTTTATGCAAATCAAATAATAACAACAATAATAACCAAGCATTTATAGGAATGGCTATAACATATAACATCATGTTCATGTGAACCCAAACATTCCTGACCAGAGTGCCTTTTTTATTTTCCTGCTAATTTCAAAAATAAACAAAACAAAAATCATGGGGAAAATCCCAAAAACAGACAGCCCATTGGATAAACAAAACAGTAGAAGTACAGTCAAAGCAACTTTTAACTTCACTGCTGGCAACATCTTATAATTGAATGTACACATGATGTACTGATGTCATGTAAGTCACTTTACATGTAATAAAACAAAAAGACAAACAAATATAGAAACTATCTTTTTCTTTTTCTTTTTTAATTTTAATTTTTTCTTTTCTTTTTGTGTCCTTCGAAAGTGACCCTCCACTCATATTTGTTTATATTTTCTCTTTAAAATATTTACATCGCTGACCGAATAAATTTTAATAAATTCATTTTCCAAAAAGAAAATTTTTGCTATTAAAGATGCCTATTTCCTCCAACTTAACTAATTTGACCAGTTAGCTACTTATGAAGACTTACCTAATTAGCTCGGTTAGTTAAGTTATTTATGAAGAGAAAATTAATTAGTTAAAATAAATATCTATGTCCTATATGGTTAGTTTTTTTGCTAGAGCATCACCAAATAACTTTTCAAATAAGATCACGTCAATATTTAAAGTTTCAAAAAAATCCTCCAATTAAGATTTTTTAAATAAGAATTGATTCTCTCTCTTCAAATTTAGAGAGTTAATTTTTCCATCTTCAATTTATATTTTATTACTTTTTATTGAAGAAAGAGAAAAGTACTTTAATTGATATTGATTTTTTTTAAAAAATAATTATTTAATTAAAATAATATTACTTAAAA
>NW_006262139.1:231491-257957 GCF_000493195.1 Citrus x clementina
ATTTTCATGGGTCTCACATATTATATACGTCAATTGTGATGATTAATTAAAAAAAAAAATCCATGCATACAATAAATATAACAATTTTTCATTTTATAACTTTGTGGGTTCCTTCTCTGAAAGTGACCCTCCACTCACAATCTTTTTAATTTTTGTCATTATTTATTTTTGTTTTCTCTCTCTCAATTTGGTTGGGGAATCTTCATCAATTTAGTCTTCTTGAGTTTAATCAACAGATAAGACTGGTGGTTGAGTCACTTCATCTTCTTTATATTCTTTTTTATTTTGGGGGTTTTCTCTTATCTGTCCTTCCTCTCTTTGTTGATGATTTTGCAGGTGAGGATTAGATAAGATAATCATTGACTTTTTGTTTTTAATTTTTGATTAACATATACATGCTTTAGCTTGTGTCTCTTCTTTTATTCTTAAGGAAGATTTAGCATCTGGGTTTTTAATTTCATTGGTTATCTCGGTTTCTATTTTTAGTTTTAAGGTGGGTTATTAGTTTTTATAATTTACCAATCATGTGATTAAATGGGTTTGTTTAATTTTTTGATCATCGCTTGTTTCTGAGGTGGATTCTGCTGTGTTATAATTGTATTATTGATGTTTGGATCAGATCATAATTCAAATTTTGATCTTTGGATGGTTTTAGAAAGTGTATTGCTCTCTATTGCTTTTGAATTTTGATATATTTAATTGTTTCTTAGCTAGTTTTGATCAGTTTTATCTGCTGTTGAGCCTATTGTGGCGCTAAATTCTGCTAGCGAGTGTAACCTTTTTCCTGGAAAAGTTGGATTTTTTTAGATACTTCATGGAGAGTTTGAGAAAGTTAAAGAAGTTATTATCAAAATATTCGAATTTCTGTGTTTGTTCTTTCAAATTTGGCATGTGACTCAATTGTTTTCACGAGGATAAAATATGGATTCAATGATACTATAAAAAATGTGGATAGGATCATTGCATTTTAATCTTAAGCTATGGTTCAATCCTTATTAAGGACAGGGGAAGTATTAGTGTAATTTCTTATGCATCAGAGCTGTTGAAATCCGAGGGTGAGAGCAGTTCTTGTTGACAGACGTTGTAAACTCGTACTTCATTATGATTGTTTTTTGTCCATCTTTTTGTGGTTGTATGACTAATGAAATGTGTTTATGTTTTCTCATGCAGGTGCTTAGACATTGATTTCAATTTTCATGCCATTAACACATTGCCATATTTCATCTCAAGACAATTGTTTGTAATGGGGTCTGAAGGGCCACCTGCTGTAACAATCCATGTGACTGGATTTAAGAAATTCCATGGAGTTTCAGAGAATCCAACTGAAACAATTGTTAGCAATTTGAGAGAGTATATGAAGAAGAAGGGTATGCCAAAAGGTCTAATTCTTGGAAGTTGCAATATTCTTGAGACCGCCGGACATGGGGCAGTTGCTCCCCTATATCAGACATTGCAATCCGCCATAAGTGAGAAGGATTCTGAATCAGCAAATTCTAGGAGAATTATTTGGGTCAGTTGTCAACTCATAACTTGTATCATGTCATATTGATGAACTATTGTGTTTAATTTTTCTTGCTTTTGGATTTATGTTCCTGGTTTCATTTCGTAGATAAGCTTTCTTTGCTTGCTGCATACTAATTTTAAAGCTTAGTTACTGCAAATGAAAACCTGAAGCTTAAACCAAATCTGGAATTAGAGGAATTATCCAAAGAACGCGTCTTTGGCGCAAATAAACTTGTCTCCTTTGACATTTGTTCACTACATGTCTTTTCTTTTCTAACAATGTACGTATCTGCAGGTTCACTTTGGTGTTAACAGTGGTGCAACAAGATTCGCAATTGAGCAACAAGCTGTCAATGAAGCTACTTTTCGATGTCCTGATGAAATGGGGTGGAAACCTCAGGTTAGACATGCCCACAAATTTTCTCTCTTAACTGCAGTTTTTTCGTCACCACTTTCCAAGCATCCACTTACTTTGTTTCTCTTCTGCAGAAAGTACCCATTTTTCCTGCTGATGGTGAAATATCACGAGTACGAGAGGTAGAAATGATTTCATTATTTCTTTGTGCTTTTTAATGTATACATTCCAGCCAGTCTGTGATGAAACCTTTTTTCTTCCGATTTATCCATCATGAGGGTTTTTTTTGCTTCTATTTCCCGCAGACTTCAATTCCTGTTGAGGAGATTACAAGAACATTGACAAAGAAGGGTTATGAGGTGATTACCTCAGATGATGCAGGCCGATTTGTTTGCAACTATGTTTACTATCACTCCCTTCGCTTTGCAGAACAAAATGGGACAAAGTCACTCTTCGTTCATGTGCCTCTCTTCTTAACCATAGATGAGGAGACCCAAATGCAATTTGCAGCTTCCTTGTTGGAGGTACTTGCTACTTTATGTTAGTGGACTGTATTGTCGTTCACCTATACATCTTTGCATCCAGAAGCTTATATGTGTGCTTTGTAACTGGCCCATGTGTGACGGTGGACCATCGGGTGTTATTGAAATGCTTTAATAAACACAGATCAGTGTTTGGAAAAGCAACCAAAAGAGAAAAAAATGTAATTGTTGCAAACTTTGCATCTCTTGCACTCTTCTTTGATGTTTTTCAGAAAGTTTCTTCTAAGTTCTTGCAATCTTTAATGTTAATATGTGAATGAAATCCTTGTTTTCTTTAATCCTTACAATATTTCTGCTCAATTTTTACTTCTTTCTCTTGATTCCAAATGGAGCTAACTCGTGAATTTTCACCCTGCAGTTTGCTTCTCAGTGGCCTAATTGTGGATGGCCTATGGATAACTATAACTTTCTTTTGATGAATTAATGCAAATAAAATTATTTTTTCTTTTAGTTTATTATTATTATTATTTGCTTTATTAAAACCTTCACATACAATTACAGTTTTTACTGCTTAAGATGACCCTTGGGTGTTATTTGCCACATTTCCTACTCTGAGGGTAAGGTGGTGGGATTAAAGATCCTTTGATTCAACAAAGAGGTCATGGGTTCGAAACTCCAGCCCTGGATAGTAAGATCACACGACTCTTGTGGCTTTTTAGGCTCTAGAGTTAGGCAGTAAGTCCTAAAGGTTGGAAATTAAGAGCTTAATAGGATATGCTACACTTGATGTTGCTATGCATAAAAAAAGTTAGATTGATTCTTTATGATTAGAAAGACTATGGGGATGTTTGGAGTTTGTAGATTGGAATCACTAGCTAGCAAGTAAAACTAGATGGATGATTGGGAGTAATTTCAAGAAAAAACGAGTTACTTACCAAATAATTTAATGGTAGTATTTTCAAGATTAAATAAACTAGCGGAGTTACAATTTAAATACATAAAATTTGGTTTGAAGATGTGATATTAATTTTGCCCGATGGTTTTGGTTTAATTTTATAAATTCTTAGGGAGGTTTTCTGATGATTTCAAATAAAACTAAAAATCAATAGTGTCAATAAAAATAAAATTCGCTGCTCATTTTTAAATTTAATAATAACCAATAATAAAAATCTATCATGTACTGCGTGTGGTGATGAAGATAGGTGGTAAATTGGTAATGGTGGCAGCGGCGGCGGCGGTAATGTTTAGGGGAGAGGGAGAGGGAGAGGGAGAGAGCATTTCCTTTTAGAAATAGAATAAAATAAAATAAAAAATAGTAAATATTTACACATTTTCAATAAGAATAATTCTAAAGACATAAATTAATTGGAAAGTGAGGTTTGATAAGATAAATTAAGCAATAAAGATTCATAACTCATTTATTCGTGGGTTTTGACGCGGCGACCATAAATCATACCTAATGACGTTCAAGTCCTTTAGGCCAATGTCAAAACCCACTTGAGGACTTTGGCCCACAAATGAAAGCCAATGTTCAATTAGTTTTTGAGGTTGATTTGATTTAGAAATTGGAACCTCCATATTTAAAGAATTCTTGAGGGGTCACACATGTATTCGTAATTTTTTATTTACCACTTTGCTCACATATTCTTTTGAAAATTTTATTTTTTTAACAATTTTTTCATTCTTTGATTTGAGTGATTCGGAGTACGGAAAACAGTTCGTAAAAGTTTGTGGAACATACGCCTCAAATTTTGTAGAGATTTATTGACATGTTGAAGTTAATTATTCATTCTAGGGCCTCGAGATATAAGATTCAATGTTAGTGAAATAAAGCTCATACTTACTTCAAAAAAAAAAAAAAAACTCATACTATTTTGATACGTGGGCGTAGGCCGATTGGTCGAACCACGCAAAAATCGTTGTGTCTGCTTACTCTTTCCATACCAATTCAGTAGGCCACACTATAAGTTCTTAACAGTCTCTCACAAATGTAGGCGGTCATCAAATTCAGGGACACCAAGCAAGAGTCCAGGGAATTGAGTTGTAAATTAAAACAGTTATAATTAAATCAAACAATAAGAACAAAGCAAATATTAGACCTATGTTTTGATATCACACATTAGTCGCAAATCGTTTGATCTAAAACCATAAGCCATTAAGTAAGTGCAACAAAAGTTTCTTTCATTATCAACACCTTCAAATTAATCTCAAACAATACACTTGCAAATTCAGTCGTAAAAGCATTAATTATTTGTAAGACATAATTGTGAAATTACCAAAAGCATGTTCAATCTTTGAGAGATTTCTGCTGCTTCTTCCTCCAACTTTTTAATCCTTCTTCTCAGATCACTTCTGTAACGCATGTTCCACTGGATTGATCCAGAAAGTGAAGTAGTTGATATCCTCCTATCAAATAAATTGATAATGAAATTCTAATTTCCTAATATATCATTCGTTGTCTAAGCACTTAATTCATTTTAAATTTGTGTGCTAAGTGATGAAAACAAGTTATGTGGGTCGACACCTACTTTAACTCGCACAAAATAATTTTGTATACAGTTTGTGTGGCACTAGGCATTGCTCTTATTTTACATGCAACAAGTGCTTTAGAGAAAATATTACAAAGAAGTTATTTTTCTCAACTATAATAAACAAAAGAATTTCATTAATTTATTGTTTAATTAATTCTTGATGAGCAAGGGTAAAATTAAATTACATAATACATTCTTATATATAGAATGTAAAATATCTCCTTCCCATCAATAACCACTGGATCCGCTAATAAAAGGCCAAATCTTATTCAATAAACTATTGCAAATTATGTCCTTAACTATCATCAGAAAATTAAAAGAAAAAGTGTAATCTTTATCGTATGATAAAAGTTCCTGAATCAAATAGATCGAAATAAACAAATTAATTAATATAGCAACTGAAATTACTTTTTACTATTACATTTTCGGACATAAAAATTAAAGAACAAAGAATTCTACTATTTTTGTTAAAAATATTATAATGTTTTTATATATCCCATCTGTTGACACATAATTAGATCCTTTTAAAAAAATTATTAAAAATATAAGTCTGAATTATGTTCAATTTTTAACAAGACAGTCATATTAATATTAAAGGGTGATGATACCTCCACCCCACATTTTTTGTGAATCTACCCCATTTTCAAAAAATAATTATAAAAGTTGCACGTTATTTTTAAAATTTTCAAATCAAGAAGGGTTTTGGAGAATTAATTAATTAAATCTATGTTAATTCACTTTTTTGTGACTTAAATTTATATACTATATTTGATTTCAAAGATCATTTTGACATAAGTTTAAATTGATTATTTTACTCTTATAAAGTAAAATTATCAAGAATTCACTCTAACTTCATTATTTTTCTAATTTGTATCAAACTCATTATTTCTAATACTACTTTATTAGTGTGATTATTGTTTTTTAATTAAACTAATATAGTGTCTTGATAGCATAATTCTCATGTAAATTATTAGCCTGTTAAATTTATGTCATTTACAGGTAAGGGTAGTGAAATAATAATTAGGTTTCATTTAAAAATATTAGATTATAAGTTGCAAAATTGGATACCTAAATTATTAGATATAATAACTCATGTTTTATGAGGGTAGTTTTGTCTTTTAATATCATAATAATAAGATAGTAAAAGTAAGAACTTATATTAAAATTTAGGGAAATTATCAACCATATACCCTTAAATGACACCTGTATCAAATGTGTGTGAATATTTTTAAGGTATATCACTCGTATACCCTAAGTTAACAAAAGACCTATGCCGTCCACAAATCCATTAACTACCGTTTGCAAGTGCTGACATCATAAGGACAATCTAGTCTTTTAAGATAGACGAAACTTTGATTAAAAAAACGACATGTCATCCCATTTACCTAATAAAAAATGACATGTCATATGATATATTTTGATAAAAATGACATGTCATCCCATTTATCGGATAATTGTTAATAATTTAAAAAAAAACTACTTTACAACCGAATCTACTCTTCCAAAATTTAACCTAAAGTTTTGAAGATCTACTCCTCCAAGGTCCAATTGAATTTTTTTATGGTATAATATGTATAATTGTAAATAATATGTTGTTAATAATTTTTTATAGGATAATATGGATATTTTGACGGATAATTGTTAATAATATGTACAATTAATAATTTATTTTTTAATAAAAATGTATTGTTAATAATAAAATAAAAAAATTTTATATTGAAAATTGACGTTAATTTTTGGGGTAAATTTATATTTTTACCCCACTTTGATTTCAAGGACGAAATAGTCAATTTGTCATAATTCTGTTAACTTTCTAACGGAAGTTAACGGATTGGTGGAGGGCAGAAATGTTTTGTCAACTTAGGGTATACGAGTGATACACTTTAAAAGTGTTCACACACATTTGATACGAGTGTCATTTAAGGGTATATGGTTGATAATTTTCCTAAAATTTATGATTAAAGATGTTCAAAGAACCTAAGAAAAAAATTAATAGAAGGATTTAATTGATTAACTGTACACAACTTTTATTAATTTATATTTTTTAAGAATATTGTGAACTCATTGTAATTATTTTCTAAAAGTGGGGTGGATTTACAAAAATAGTGGGTGGAAATATTCTCATCCAATATTAAAATAAGAGAAAAGGATAGTAACATAACAGCCTCTTAATTTGAGGAAATGGTTACAAAAACTCTCTTGTTTTCAGAAATGATCACACGTCCCTTTTTAAGATAAATAGATCTTTTTTTTTGTGTTTTAAAATGATCATACATACTATTTTTTGACACGTAAACTAATTATTGTGTTAAGAAAAGATCATATATTCATATAAACCCTTAATATTTGTTCAGTTATTGTACCCAAAAGGGGTTTGTACTATTATTGTATAAACATAGGATCTCTATTATTATGTCACTGAACTATGGGGGTGTTGATGTTATTTTTCCTCAAAATTCAAAGAAGACTTGTTTATCAAGAAGAATACGAGTTTCAAATTAATAAAATTCTTATTGAATTTCAACATGTGGTAGCAAAATATGACATATGTAAATAATAAAAAAATTAGACAAAAATAATAACTTATATGAAAAATCTGAAAGTTAAAAAATGGTTAATAACAGTAAGGGATAAAGAACAAACCTTCTTGTATGCATCGTGATCGATTATGTCAAAAGCCAAAACTTGGACAAGTGGTCGAAATGGTCGACTATGTTTTTCTATTTTCCGAACTTATGTATGTACAATTTTTGTTAAGTATATATAGAGACGATAGGAACGTTCTTTATGGACTTCCGAGATAAGTTTTTTTAATGACAGATATGATTTATAGTGACAAATAGTATGCTACTAGGAAGAATCTATGATAAATGGCAGACCTACATAAAATTATTTTTATGAGCCTTACTTTAAAGAATTTACTATATGCTCAAATGACCTAACTTTTCATATATATTTAACCAATTTTGGTATGTATTTAATCAATTTTGGTACTTTAAAAAAAAGAAATTTTTCATAAGTCTTTTTGGATGACAAATGATATATAATTGAAAGAATTTATAGTTTATGTCATTCACAAATAATTTAATAAGCATATTAAAATAAATTAGAACAAGTTGAAATAGCCAAATCTTCTCATATACTTTATCAAATTTGATATATATATATATATAGTTATTCTCTAGTGAGGGTATCCTTACTTTATTAAAGTAAATACAAAAAAATATAGATTCAATACATTGGAGATTTTTTTTTTTTTTTTTGTCTATATTGAACCTTGTTTTTTTGGTCTGTCAGTGTTATCTTCACTTTATTAAAATGACGATGCACTTACTAGAGAATAATAATAATAATAATTATTATTATTATATATGAAGTTTCAATACTCTTAATATATGTAAGGATTTTATTTTTATAAAAGAATAGCCCTCTTGCCGAGAATTTCGAAGGATTAGTTATTGTTCTAAATAAAGAAAACAAATTAATTACCTAACCTCAATTAGCGACAACAAGAGTTGTCAACTTGAGTTGTCAGCTTAATCCATATATAGCAAAGAATTGTTTGTGACAAGTTTAACATCATATTTAAGCTATATCTTTTAATGATTTGAACATATATATTCAAAATGGTGGTTTTAAACGTATGAATGAAACCAAAAGTTTTATTTATTTTTATGGGTATTAATTGTTCAACTAGTTCATATTTCAAGGATATTTTGAATTTAAAATCCAACTTAGAGTTGCTATAAAAAAAAAAAAAAAAACTCTTTTTGACATTTAAACGATTTTAATTACACGTGTTTGGGAAAAGTTAGGAAAGTTAACTATTGAATTAGCGTAGTACTGTATAAATAAGATTAGTTACATTTTATTTTTTATTCAATAAGTATAAAAAATTAATTCTGAATTCAAATCTAAAGTAACATAAAATTACAAACGGCTTAGGCCTCAGGCACCACTGACCCCATTTGATCACCAAGTTTACTGTTGTGTTTAAATTGGCACGTTAGTTTAGATAAAATAATCATGACATAAGAAATATCATTGTAATGAACTAATGATACTAACAATTGTGGTTTTTTTAATATAAGAAGTGTTTAATTCTGAAAAAAAGAGTAATTCTGGCTGGACAACTTGCCTCATGGTTTTATAAGTTCTCTTAAAGATCTAAAAGCAAGGTTCCCTGGTTCAAATAGCTAAGATTGGTCCTTATTATGATGTGTCAAATAAGTTCATTGGTCTAATATACTAATTAGGTCTCCCATACTACATAGTATATGGTCCATCCAATTCTAGTTGAAATAAAGAGATATAGAACCAGCTTTCTTCTAGGTGGACATTTATTTCAGTTCATGTCGAATTGAACTGAATTAAATTGGGTTTATATGCGGGTTAAAGTTTTTTAAATCAATCGGTTCAATAATCGATTTGGTTCTTAGAAAAAAAATCAAATTAGTGAAAAATTCAAAAGAAAACCAGATAAACTGAATTGAATAAGTTGAATTAAACTAAATTAAATAAAAACTAAACCAAATCGAACCGGACTGTTTAAAGCTCGAGTCTTATTTAATTCATGTTTTCCCAGACCAGATTTTTCGTACTCTTTTGTGCATCGTCATCGATTATGTCAAAGATCAAAATTCTAAATAAGAGATCAAAATGGTCATGCTTATTCTTATATTTTGCGAATTTAGGTATATACTGGTTTTAGACTATAAATTCTCTGCATACATTGATTTTTTTGGTAATTTTGATTGTTATTTTTTTTATTATGTCTACAAATTCTCTGCATACATTGATTTTTTTACTAAGTGATTGATTTATAAGAAGTTTGCTAATTATACTTCACGATTTTGTGTCTTGTGACTGTTCTGTTTCTGTTCTTCATTCTTTCTAGGTTACTGTTTTTGTGTTTGATTCTTGATCTTCAATCAAGATTTGGATTTCTTTGTTTATTAGACTCTGAAATCACAACAAATAAACCATCTTAAACATAATGAACCAAAAGTTTCTTCTTATTTAAAGATTCTCTTTTACTTAATTTATACTGTGATCAGCAGATATTCATACTAGAAAATCTGCTTATAGAAAAAAGTCCAGACAAAATAAAAAACGAAGTTCCACAACCAAAGCAAAAGTACTTTTGGCTTTATGTTTTTGAACTCCGATAAGCAAATCAAACATACTTTTCACTTTACTTCAGTCTCCTTAGGCTCCAGTTTGTCATGATCATCTGTAGCACGGCGACTTTGGCTTGTTGATGGCTCGGATTCAACCAGATTGACGCTCACTCGATGAGGTTCTACGGCCGTTAGCTGCCTTGGGTTCCTGATTTCCTCTTGACGTAATAAATTCAAAGCTGTATGCCATTGTTGGAAAAAAAAAATTGCTCATTGCTCAATGAAAGGAAGATATTTATCACAATTGATTCATGTTATGTGCCACAATTCTTATTGAACTTACTAGCTAAACTTTAGCTGCTAAAGCCTTAAAACTATTTACTGAATAAGTTTCAACAATCTATAGCTCCAAGTAGCTCGGTTGGCCAGGTAGGGGGTTAAGATTGGTGTTCGAATTATATCATGGATTAGTTTTTAGTGGATAAGGCTTTTCACGCTTATCCAAAATTTTAAAATTCGTTTAATAATTTCATTCTATAGAAGTCCATGGGTCTTACTCATACTCAAAAACTAATTTAAGAGTTAAGTATTGTCCAAACATTACTTAATTAAATATTCATTTTCAATTGATGTGGGATATTGTCCCTACACCCTTCGTCACGTGCAGACTGGTCCTTTTGCCCCTAAAACCCCCAGTCACTTGTAAGTCGGTCTTTTTGCTTAATCCTTATTAGGTGGTAAGACAATGTGAGTCTACTCATCTTGAGTTTGGCTTTGATACCATTTAAAAACCCATGAACCTAACTTATACTCAAAAGTCGAAACTTGTCCAAGAATAATACAAACCCAAGATTCATTTTCAGCCGATGTTGGATTTTTTCCTAACATTCTCAAGTGCAATGCAGGCCATTGGATTCAAAGAGACTAAGTAAGAGTCTAAGGAATTGAATTGAAAATAAAAACTAAATGTAAAAGAGTAAGAACATGAGGGTTCGTATAGAAATTTAATTCAAAGAGACCAAATAAGAGTCTAGAGAGTTGAATTAAAAGAAAAAACAATGAAAGCTAAATGAGACAAGAATAAAAGAATAAAAGGGTTCAAATATAACATCTTTATTCTAATATCATGCTACTGAAATTATTTAACTTAAAAGCTTAAGTTATTAGATAATGAATAGCCCTAACATTATTATGATGTTATTAGAAAATGAATGGCTCCAACATTATTATTTAGTGATGTTATATATGCCAAAACTTATCCTAAAAGATTCATCCTACATATCATTTCATGAAAACTGATCAAAACAAAATTAAAAATTAGTTTGATGATCATAAAATCCTAACCGTCTTGAAGCTGCAACTGTTGCTCCACTTCTTGCTCAAAAAGCCTAAGATAATTGCTTTCAACTTTGATCACATACAGGCCAGCCTATTATATTAAATGTAACAGAAGTTTTATTATAATTAACACCTTAATTGTAATTTTCAACACTTGTGAACTGAAGCAGCTTAAAAGCATAAATTATTAGTAAAACATAATTACGAAAATGCCCGAAGCATGTTTAATCTTTGAGAGAGCTTAGCTGCTTCTTTCTTTAAGTTCTAATCTTTCTTCTCAAATCGCTTATGCAACACATGTTCTCTTGGATGGATCCAGAAAATGAAATAGTTGAAGTTTCCTGTTAAGTGAATTCACTACTAGAAAAATGGGCTTTACTGACGCTAAATTAGTGTCAGTAATTACTTTTCCTGACACTTATTAATTGTGTCAATAATGCTCCAGCCAGAACACACTGACACTAATTTTTAGTGTCAGCGATTTTTGTGTCAGTAATTCATGTCATTATGGTATCACTAAAATAATGACACGATAGCGTTAGTATTTAATAATACTATTTATATGTCAGTAATTTATGAGACTACAGTATCAAGAGCACACTGACTCAATAACATCAAAAATTATTACTGTTATTTTAAACATTTAGTGTCAGTATTTAGTGATGTTATGATTCTTTTGGTTAATAGTATACTTTGATTTTAATTATATTTTCCTATTTGTTTTACAACTGAAAGAAAACTCAAAATATATTAAATATACAAAATCTCGCAACACAATTGCATAAGAAACATCTCAAATACATCACTCAAATTCATATCATTCAACTACATCATTGTTTGGAAAAGAAAAATATAAATACTAAATTAAGTCTTGGACAAGCTCTTAACAACCAAGTACTAAGTTAAGATTCAACAAATATTAACCAACAAAAAGAAGCACATAATGTCATTGAACATCCACAAGCGGCTTCATTTTTCTTTTCCCACCTACAAGTACATAAAATCAATTAGTATACCACAAAAAATAATTCTTGAATTTTTGGGAGAAAAAACAATCAGGCCAATTTCAGTGTTCAAAGAGACTAACAAAGAATGGGGCAAAAACAATACATATCTCTCTTAGTGCAAGCTAATTGTAATAGGTAGTATTGTGAAGATTATTTATTTGCTAAGAATTGAATTTGAGTGGATTTTCCTACAGATCTATACACAACTCAACTTAAGAAGAATAAAAAAAAAAAAAAAATCCTAAGGATTAAGAAAGATAAATGGAGATTTATTAGTATACATCCAAAATTAGAAACTCATTAAACAATCCAGGGGTAAAAATTGAGGAATAAGAATATAGCGTATCTCAGGATAAGACCAAAGACATAATAACAGAAACATTTGAGGCAAACCACTACAAAGTTTTTACATAATAACCCAAAGCAAAGCAAACCATTATAAAATTTTTACATAATAACCTAGAAACAAAACAGACGAAAATTGGGCAAGTCCATATCCCAAACCTCTGTTAGGAAAAATGTGTTCAGCAGACTCATGGCTCCAACAATAGAAATTAACCCGTACACAACAAAACAAATTAATTGATATAAAAAACAGTCAAAGACAAAGCCAACTAAGAAGATTAACTAATTTGGAGATTGAATTACATAGTTATTTTTACAAAATATAGCATAAGCCCATTGTATTTCATAGTAAGCAACTGCAAAAATGCCTAGAGGCAAATTCATAAAGGAACAGTAGATAGAAGAAAAAAAAGACGAGGAAATAAACAGCATGAAACAAACAAATCACCTAACACATCATGGGGAATTGACTTGTTAACGTTAAAGAGCAAAATAAAACTTGGCACCTTCATCCGAACAAGAACAGACGCTTACCCCTTACAGAGAATGGCTTAGGTTTTTCTTTAGAGTTTGAGGCTGATTTATAAGAATATGAAGAAGAAATGATTATGGAAGTTTGATAGTGATCAAGGATTGAATATTGGGCTTAAAATACAAATTGGCAATGAGGGCTGGTTTTCGATCATAATGTTGAGAGACCACTAATCCCCAATACTTGTACCGTCTCACATAAAAATCCAAATTTAATAAACATGAACTAAATCCAGTGTATTGAGTGTTATTATTTAATGGAACATAAAATCTCTGGGTCAAATAATTCTAAAGTTAAACCAACAATAATCCCAAAAGCTAAAGTTGATAAGAAAGGCCCAACAGTATAATTCTATCACACAAAATTTGAAGATAGAAAAAAGAAGGGCCTTTTTGTTTTTTAACTGAAACTGAAAAAAGATTCAGTATTAACAATTCATAAATTTTAAAGACGTTGGTTTTCCATCTTAACACTGAAAACTTGGTGTTTATATATCCGAATATAATTAAGCCAAAAATTTTAATTTATCACTAAATAGGAAAACAACTAAATAAGCTGCATAGTTTTATTTTCCAATAAATGCTTATAATATTTATTCATTCCTTACCATATAAAAACCTATCCTTCATTATTTATTTATTTTTTATAGGAAACAGAGAAATTAGTATTAATAAGAACAATAATTACAAAATGTCAAAAGGGAGTCCACAAAAAAAGGCTATTGAAGTATCACACACCAATCTCCAAATTAGGCAAGCACTCAGATTCCAAGCTAATACTCCAAAAAACAAATCTAACCTCAAACTACCTGATAAACAGCTCAAAATGACAGAATCCTCAACATTCTTCAGACTAATTGATCATGCATCAAGGTATGTTGGGATCTACAAATACATTGAAAAGATCTTTGTAAATAACAGTACAACTAGAAAGCTTGGTGTTTACATTTTTGAAAATTCTTTTTATTGCTGACAATAGAAAGGGATTCCTTTTTCTGCTTATTTCATAAAAATACTAATATATGCTGCCCCACTATACTCACAAGTAATCTTACACAAATGCTCTTTAGACAAGATTAGTATTTGCTACCTTTCACCCCAATTACAAAACCATAGAAACTCACCACCTAGACAAATTTTAAATTGTCTCTATAGTTGGCTATTAAAAACTGCTAAATTTGTTTGCAGCCATGCCCAAAAATTTCAAGAACATTGAACACAACGTATTATAGGTACAAACAAGATAAAATGATGTTCCAGGATTCACTCGACATGTCATCCAAGGTGATACAAAACGGTAGAACTATAGAACTAGGACAAAACTTGCAGCAAGATAATGGCAATTTCCCCCTTTCGTGTAAGATAATCATATTATTCTTCAAAGAGAGACGCACAAAAAAAAAAAACTACAAAAAAAAATGCTTGTTGAAAACAAGCAAGCATATGGGTATGAGTCTATTGTTGTTTATCTGTGAATCATGTTAATAACCAGCCACAGAAAAATAGTAAACAATAGTTTTCACACAATCGATGCATATTAACACAAGCCACGGATTATGATTTCACTAACCATTGCACACAAAGGTTCCAGACCAATTTTAGAAGGAGGTTCTACAAGTTACTTTCCTTCATCTACTTGAAAATCAATCATTAACTAAAGAAATACACATGAAATTAGTTTAAATAATATGAAAGGTAAAGGAGACATTTTATAAAAACTCTTAAATGTGGTACTCTGATTTCCACAGACTGTGCAACAAAAATAAAATTGGATGAACTATAATAAGTGAGAAGACATATTGTAATTCTATCATCAAAGAAAGATAAGCTTAATCATTTTTTATTTTTTCTCAAATATCCAGTAGTACCTTAAGGTAATAGGACAAGATCGCAGAAGTTGTCATGAAGAGTGTAAAGCACTAAACAACAAAAATTATACTAATAAATAAAACTCAATTTATTTTCTCCCTCAATCAATTGCTTTGAGCTTACTATGAATTCAACTATGAATTTGAGGAAAAAATACAGACCTCAGTTTGCCAACTTCTTGTTCATGAGATTCAGCCGTAGTAAATGCAAACCTCCATTTCTCATCAAGCATTGTTAACCTCTATGACAAATTGAAGGTAAGAAGATGAACAAAATAAGTGTAATGTGCAGGAAAAAAAATGAAGTCTATGGGTACAACATCACTTCAAGATTTTTCAAGTTCTAGTTCATTTAAATAGACATTCCTTGAACTTCAGCAGCAAAGAAAGTACATTATAGCAACAATTTCAATTCATTTCAATCTTTAGAATTTTTTATTTTAAAAAAATAAATTCCTTCAAACTAGTGAAAGGAAAATAAAAGTGTGTTTACAGAAGAAAAATCATGGAATGAATTAATGACCATGCAAGTGAGGAAACACAGAAATTTCTGAATAAGAGCGAAACTAACCGTGCAAATGAACAAAGAAAATGTAAGTCTTCAAGTGCTACAACAAGCAAAACTACCTAAAAACAAGCATTTTCTTCTTGAATTAAAGACAAATCATGAACTTTGTGCAATCTCAAAACATTCAGACAAGCATGAACTTAGTTAATTCATATCATAGTCATTGTCTCTATTAAAAATCTTCCAACTAAAAAAAATAAAAAAATAAACATGTTGGTTTCTATAACATAATTTGCCATAAAACATAGCAATAAATAACACTTAATAATTATGAAATACACAGCCATTCAATCTATATAATATAGAAATATAGGAAAAAAAAGAAAAAAATTCAAATTACAATTAAATAAACAAAAAATAGATATGGAAAAGAAATCCCACCAAGACTGCACTATTGGGAGAATTTCTCAACATCTGCAACAACCCAGAAAATTAAAATTAACAAAAAACCCTAATAATCATAAGCTAAAATAAAATGAATTTATTAATTAATTTGACAAAGAAAATAAAATATTAAGCCATTACCAGCAGTTAAAGCCTTAATCAAGGCAACCTGTTTGCCCTTAAAGTCATTGAAAATCTCCTTCACAGGCCTACGTATAAGGTGTGGTATCCCTTCCATAGCAAGAAAATTAACTAATTTCTCAATAATTTTATTCAAATACAAGCAAATGGGTTTTGAATATTGAACAAAAAAAAGTGAAATTTGACCATAAAAAGAAAAAAAATTGATAAAAGAAGCCTCGATTACGGTTTTGGTCCGTTTTTCAATTTGGGAAAAAAAAGGAAAAAGGGAATAAAAGCCTCACTTAGGGTTTTAGCTTTATATTATTTATTTGAGTTAAATGAATGAGTTTGTGAATGGACAGAAAAAAAAGGAAGAGATCGAGAAGAGAAAAAGGAAAGAGAAAGAGAAAGAGAAAGGCAAGAGACAGTTTTGGGTTTGAGTTCGGGTTAGAGATTTGTGTGTATAAAAGACAGGGAGATGGGGACAATTGCTAAGTTTGGGATATGTTTTACTTTCGTTTTACATGTTTTAAATTCTTAATTTAGTACCTGCAGTGTCAAACCACTTGAACGGAAGTGATAGTGGCAACGACGTGGGGGTGGGCGCAGCCGTGGGGGTTGGGCGCGGCCGTGGGCGTGGGCGTGGGCGTTTGGGCCTGGTCATTCTCCATCTTTCACAATAGAGAAGAAGAAATCAAGAAAGGCAAGGAAATTACGCAGCAGCTGCGGCATGGGCTCTATTGCACAATGGAAAAGGGGAATTAGGGTTTGGTTTTTTATATGTTAATATTTTATATAACATTGTAATTCCAACTCAATTTTATGGGTTCCAGTGGTTTGCAATCTAAACGTAAAAGTTTTGAGTTTTAGAAGTCCCAGGTTCGAGTTAAAATCAAAACAAAATTTAATGATTCTTTTTAGATCTCTGATGCTGAAGTATCAGTGATCTCTAATATTTAATTTACTGATACATTAGTATTAATAATTTGTGACATCTATTTGTTAAAAGCGGAAAATGGTGCATAGTTAGGTAATTACTGACACTTTTTTCAAAGTGTCAGAAACAAAGTGTCAGTAAAAGTCATTTTTGTAGTAGTGATTGATAATGAAAAAATAATTTTCTCATTTATGTAAAGATTTAATTAAATTTCTATTTTGTAAACATTTATATATACAAAATAGATTGTATATAGACAGTAGCAGAACCAAGATTTGAGTATAAGAAGATCACAATAAAGAATATATAAACTAAAGTACGTTGTAACATTATATCAGTAAAGTTAACGATGCCAAAAGTAGGGGGCATAATGGAGAACATATACAATATAGCAAGCTACAACAGATTTGTATAAACCATGAGGGGGCCAAAGAAGTTTATATAGACAATATATAATTTCGATTCAATCTTTTATTTTTCTTGATTTTTTTAGCCTCATGGTGACAAAGGCTATATACTAGCTAGATTTGTACCTAGTTCTATCTTATTTCACAACATGAAGGAGTTTAGTGAAAATACTACTAAAAGAAGTGATTTTTTCAAATAAATTAAAAAAAAGAAATTTCATGAATTTAAAAGTAGTTTTTTTAAAAATAAATTAAATAAAAAGAAATTTCATGAAATTAAGGTTTAATTACTTATATTGAGCAAGGAAAAAATTTACGGAATACATTCTAAGATTCAATATAAAATATATCTTTCCCGTCATTAATTAATGAATCCATTAACTAAAGTCATAAACTTATTTAATTTTACAAAAAATTCTAGAATACATCTCGTTATGTTGATGCCAAAAGTTTCTTAAACAAACAGTTCAAAATATACAAATAAGTAAAGCAAGTGCAATTAAAATTTACTATTTACAATTTTTTATCTAAAAGAAACAATTTTTTAATTTATTTTGACTTATTTGTGTATTAGTCGATATATATGTTATATAATAGTTCCATTTTTTTAAAAAATAAAAATATAAGTCTTAATATGTTCAAAAATTTATTAACGAGATGAGTAATACATTAATAAAATGTGTATCAAAATCTAATATGAGGTAGGGAAGTCTAAAAATTAGAACATTGCTATTTATCAGTAATGAATGCATTTGAAATGGGAGACAAAGAAACAACTTTCTTTTATGCATTGTGACCGACTAGGTCAAAGACCAAAACCCTGAACAAGAGGTCTAAGTGGTCAAATCTATTCTATTATTTTGGGAACTCAAGTACGTACGGGTTATAATAAAAAAGACGGCAAGCCTACGACATTCTTATGGGTTATAATAATTATAATTATAACAACAGTAATAACAGATCGTTGTACAAGGAGCTTGCTATCATCGGAAGGAACCTTTGCTGAATTTCTTAAGTTAAGAGAAATTGTCGTCGTTGATTTTCAATGTAATTCAAAATAAATTTGATGATTATATGAATAAAAGAGTTAATGTGAGTGTTTTTCTGTGAGGAAGATTATACTTTAAATGAAAGGCATGCATAAATTATTATTATAAATTTTATTTTAAAGAACTTAAAAGACGCTCAAACAGTCTTCTAGCCGTTATGTCCAAGAACAAAATTATCAACTATCTTTTGAAATTGTGAGAGATTGGTAAAATATTATAGACAGGCTGGCGTTACGTTACGTTTAACGTAACGTACGCCACACACAACAACAGTTGTGGGCCCCACCACGAAAACTGTTGCTGTGTGTGGGACGTACGTTACGTTAAACGTAACGTAACGGGACCCTTATAGATATCAGAAATAATTGAAAATAAAGTAAAGTTAATAATAAATAATAAAGATGATGATGTAATTCAAATAAATACTAACAAAAAAAAAAAGGCAAGAATGAGAGTTTAAAAGGCATGTACAGAAATAGTAAAAAATATAGACCTCTTAGCAAGAATTTCGCTCAGATTAATTAGTGTCTTAAATAAAGAAAACAAATTAAATATCTAACCTCCTTTAGTGCCAACAAGAGTTGTCAAGTTAAGTGGAAAATATTGCTTAAACCATATTTAGAGAATAATAGAAAAGAATTGATTGTGACTAGTTCAATCCCATGTTTAGCTGTATCTTTTAACAACACTGATATTTTCCCCAGATCAAACCCCGAAACTGGTTGAAACGTTGCTGTTTTGTCTCTTAATTTTTTTTTGTTTTCATTTGCTATGAACGACGACGTTTGGCTTGGATAAATCATAAAAGCATCAACATAACTTAGTTGCTTCTTTGTCTTTGTTCTCCTCATTTCACGAGACAACCACGTTTCACTCGACAATCGCAACTCAACTGCACAACCACAACCCAACTGTAGATTGTCTTCTCGCTGGAGACGCAGTCGCTAGATCTGTCGGGTTCTGCTCCTACTTCTCCGTCGAGAATGGCGGTTCTTACGCTGACTATATCGATGGATCCGGCAATCGAGGTTGCATGCATTGCAAAAGATTTGATCCTTCTTCTTCATCTTCGTGTTATTCCTGCTCATCGCTCTGGCTGGACCTTGCTCCTTTTAAGGACTCTGAGAAGCTTCGAAGAGTAATCATTGCTTCGGCTAAAGGTTTCTCGATTGGAGCGGGTCTCAAAGGCGGCTTAGCTCTCTTCTCAATTCTCACTCGGCTTCGACGCCATCAATCGTCGGTGTCCTCAAGGTAATTATCACTTATAAGCTTATTTTTTAATTTTCTGTTTTGTCTTTTGATGATTTGATTTTGATTTGGTTTCTTTTATTTGTATAGAAAAATTCAAGATTTCACTTTAATTAGTGTTAACAATGTTGCAGCAGCCTCTGCATCATTACCATTTACCAAGCCTTGGAATCCGGCCCACTATCAACACTGAAAATTGGCAGGCATTTTTTTTTTTTGGCTCCACGATGCCACCCATTTTTTTCCCTTCCAAAAGGGTGGTTTGTTGTTGCACAGAGTTTGATCTTCTGTCCTCTCTTACTCTGTACATATACAAGTTAATTGGATGATTTCTGATTTGTTAAATATTGAATTTGAGGAAATTAATGGCTATTATTAGCAAAGTTTAACTAATTTATTGATTACTCGTCCAAGTTGAAGCCGCTAATGTTTGCGTGATTAAGGGTTCTACAGCAAAGCGACGAAGAGTAAGGAAGAAGTAGGGTTATATATTTTTTTAAAACTTTTATGCAAGCCAAAACGACATCGTTTCACAAAAAATAGGACAAAAAATAAAAATGTTGAAACGACGCCGTTTTGAGTCGTTTCGGGGTTTGACCCGGGGCAAACATCATTTTCCATCTTTTAATGATTCAAAAAATTCTTTGAGAACGTCTTTAAACATATCAGTCTTTTTTATGCTTTTGTTCTTTGTAGGTCCGTTCCTATAAAATTTGTTTTATTAAAGTACATTAAAAGTTTTTAACTTTGATAGGAGAGAGATAAAGCAGGGTAAAATATTATTAAAGATAAAAGAAGTACATTAAGTAAGATGGCGTTTCTTTTTTGTTTGAATATGAATAGATTAGAATTAATTTGAATTCTGAATAAAATTGAATATCTAAATTTGAATGATATTTTTATTGGTCTCAGATGCCAAAAATAAATATTAGTTTTTTTAACTTAAAAAATCTAAAAAACTAATATTATTACATTTGTACTCTTATAAATTATAAATGTTAAACAAATAATAAACATCTTAAAGAATTTAAATAAGCTAATATATTATCATAACATAAATTATAATAAAGTGAATACAACCCTTTATATTCTAAATTACTAGGGATGACAAAAAAGTGTAACCTGAATTTTGACATGATTGATCCGGTCCAAAGTTTTTGGGTTTTGACCCAAATCTAGAGGTTAAAATTTGGGTTTGGGTTTAAAGATCAAATCTCAATCAAGTTTGGGCTAGATTCTGGACCTTAGCCATCCTGACCTGACTTGACTCGCCCACTTAATAATTTAAAGAAAAGTATTGATAAAGAATGAACTCAAAACTCAGGTGTAACAAGTCGTCCATAGGTTACAAGCTCGTGTGACTTGTTGCTTGAGGGATTGTTTAAAGCAAAACCGACATAACCTCAGGTGTCACTCAAAACTTAAGTAATACACGTGGTTTGCACGTGTGTTGAAGCCGAATCTCTTTTGCTCTGAATGACGTTTGCAAATGTCGTTTTGAGCTCACTTATGTCAACTTGTGACAAGCACGTGAGAGAGGAGTATCTTGGTTGGTTTTTGGCAGGAAGGGTTGTTAGCTTAACAAACCCAGAAAAATAGAGGTTAAATAGGTGTAGGCTCTGGAATCATCTTTATGGTTTTAGGAAACACTGAGAGTAGAGAGAAGATAGAGAGAGAAAGGGGTTAATAGATCTTGTTCTCTGTAATCGTCATCTATTCTTGTACTGTTTTGTTCTTAGTATAGTGAAATCTGTTGCTTTGCTTCCAGTGGATGTAAGCACCACTTCTTGGTGCTGAACCACTTATATTCGGTGTTGTTTTGTTTCTTTTAACATTTGATTCTTGCGTAAGATACTTGTTGTGTGATTTGTGTTGATGGTTCTTGGATTATTGAGTCAGGATTGGTCTCTTGGGGTGAATTTGATTAGTATTATTAAGATCAAATTCTCAACAAATTAGTATCAGAGCCTTTGGTTCTAGTTCAAGGTTCAAGAAATGACTAACAAGGTGGGTCTTGAGAAGTTTACGGGTCAGAATGACTTCAACATGTGGAGGATCAAGATAGAGGCCTTGTTGATCACACAAGGTCTGGGAGATTCCATTGATCTAGTCATCAATAGTGAAGATACAGAAGCTTCATCTTCAAGAACTCCAGGACAGATGGCTGAGATTGATAAAAAGGCAAGAAGCACCATTATTCTCAATCTTGGTGACTCTGTGATAAGGGATGTTGCTAAGGAAAAGACTGTTGCTAGGCTCTGGGCAAAACTAGAACAACTGCATATGACAAAGTCCTTAGCCAACATGCTTTACATCAAGAAAAAAATGTTCTTACTGAGGATGATTGAAGGAGCATCACTTGATGGACATATAGATGAGTTTAATAAGATTTGTGATGAACTGGAAACCATTGATGAAGGACTGAGTGATGAGAGCAAAGCTTTGTTGTTAATCAGTTCTTTACCAAAATCGTATGAACATTTTGTGGATGCCTTGTTATATAGGAGGCAAACACTCTCCTTGGAAGAGGTTAAATCTACTTTTGGTACTAAGAAGTTAAAAGACAGACAAGATAACCTAGAAAGTGAATCAAGTGAGGGAATGATGGCTAGATGCAGATCTGAAAAGAGAGTGAACAAAGGAAATAAGCAAGGCAAATTAAAGTCAAAGTAGAAACACTTGAAGTGTTTTCACTGCCATAAGGAAGGGCATTTCAAAAGGGATTGCCCTGAAAGGAAGTCAAAGCAAAAGGAGCCAAAGGATAAATCTGGAAATGCAGTAATAACCACAGAAGAAACTAGTTTTGAACCAGCTGAAGTTCTCATTGCCACAAAAGAAAAACCTTAAGGCCAGTGGGTACTTGACTCTGGTTGTACTTTTCATATGAGTCCAAATAGAAGCTATTTTACTACATATCAGTCATGTGATGGGGGTATGGTTCTGATGGGAAATAATTCAGTCTGTAAAGTAGTTGGTATTGGGACAGTAAGCCTTAAGATGTATGATGGCATGGTTAGATAACTAACTCAGGTTAGACATGTTCCTGAACTAAAAAGGAATCTGATATCTATTGGCATGCTGTATCAAATTGGCTATGTCATTAAGGCTGAAAAATGGATATTAAAGGTTGTTAAAGGTTCAATAGTAATAATGAAAGGTACCAAGCTGAATGGTTTATATGTGTTCAATGGATAAACAACTGTTGGAGAGGCAAGTGTCACTAAGAATAGTGAAGATAAAGCAAAACTATGGCATTTGAGGTTGGGGCATATGAGTGAGAGAGGACTGAAGGAGCTTCAAAAGAAGGAGGTGTTTGGAAGTGACAAGCTGAATTTTTTGGGGTTCTGTGAAGACTGTGTTCTAGGGAAGGCTTCTAGGCTCAAGTTTTAATCTGCAGTTCCTTCTACCAAGGAAAAGCTTACATATATACACTCTGATTTGTGGGGACCTGCACAAGTGAATTCACTTGGTGGTTGTAGGTATTTTCTATCCCTTATAGATGACTATTCAAGGATGGTTTGGGTGTATGTACTCAAAAATAAAAATGAAGTTTGGAAAGGTTTAAGACGGGGAAGATTTTGGTGGAAACACAAACAAATTTGAAAGTGAAAACTCTGAGAACAGATAATGGATTGGAATTTTGTAACAAATAGTTTGAAAACTTATGTGAAAGACATGGTATTATGAGGCATAAAACAATTGTACACACACCTCAGCAAAATGGCCTTGCTGAGATAATGAATAGAACTTTAATGGATAAAGTGAGATGTATGTTGTTATACTCAAAGTTGCCCAAGTCACTTTGGACAGAGGCTTTAATACAACATGTTACTTGATAAACAGAAGTCCATCAACAGTAATAGAATGCAAAACACCTATTGAGCTATGGTCTGGAAGGGTTGCAGATTATTCTAAACTGAGAATTTTTGGCTGTGTGGCTTGTGCATATGTCAAACAAGGCAAATTAGAGCCAAGGACTTTAAAGTGTAGATTTTTGGGATACCTGGATGGAGTTAAAGGCTATAGGATGTGGTGCATTGATCTTAAGCCACCAAAATGCATTATTAGCAGTGATGTAACTTTCAATGAGTCAGAGATCTTGAACAAATCCAAAACTACTGAATCCGAGGAATATAGATCATAAACAAGATCTGGGAGTGTTCAGTTTGAGGTGGAGTCTCATGAATAGGAAAAGACTGAACCAGTTACTAAAGAAGATGCAGGAAGTGTTGCTGATGGATCTGATGATATTCAGGGGTCATAATCAACTAAAAGTGAGGGTGACTCTTATCAATTGGTTAGGGATAGAAAAAAAAGAGCTATAAGACCACCTAAGAGGTTTGCAGTGGCAGATTTAATTGCTTATGCATTAACAACTGCAAAAGAGGTAAATGAGAAAGAGCCAAAAACTTATAAAGAAGTTATGAACAACAAAGATGAGTTGAAATGGAAAAGGGCCATGGATGAGGAAATCGAATCACTAATGAAAAAATGAAACTTTGAAGCTGATAGAAAGACCAGAGAAAAGGAAGATTGTTAGATGTAAATGGATCTTCAAATTTAAGGAAGGCATATCTGATGCTGAACAAAGCAGGTTTAAAGTTAGGCTGGTAGTAAGGGGTTTCACACAGAGAGAGGGGGTTGATTTTAATGAAATCTTTTTTCCAATAGTGAAACATGCCTCCATCAGAGTCATCTTAGCACTGGTTACAATTCAAGACATGTATCTAGAGCAAATGGACGTTAAGACAGCTTTTCTGCATAGTGAATTACAAGAGGAAATAGTAATGGAACAGCCTGAGGGGTATGTGGTATCTGGTAAGGAAGATCACGTGTGCTTGCTTAAAAAATCCTTATATGGTTTAAAACAGTCACTTAGGCACTGGTACTTGAAGTTTGATAGTTTCATGACCAAGCATGCCTATAAGATATGCAACTATGATTACTGTGTGTACTATAGGGACATTGGTGATGGAAAAATGATCTACCTTATGTTGTATGTGGATGACATGCTTATAACATGTCATAGCATAGATGAAATTAGTCATTTAAAAGTCTCTTGAGCAGTGAATTTGATATGAAAGATCTTGGAGCTGTAAGGAAGATCATGGGTATGAAAATAATCAGAGACATGAGAGGGAAGCTTATGTTTTTAACCCAACAGAGCTATGTCAAAAAGGTGTTACTTAGATTCGGTATGCATGAATCTAAGTATGTTCAAACACCTTTAGCAAATCACTTCAAACTGTCTGCTGCACAATGTCCACAAACTAATGCAGAGCAAGATAAAATGGCAAGTTTACCTTACTCTGGTGCAATTAGGAGCCTCATGTATGCCATGGTTCTTACCTGGCCAGATATCTCACATGCTGTGAGTGTGGTGAGTAGGTTCATGGCCAACCTAGGTCATGAACATTGGAGAGCAGTTAGTGGATAATGAGGTATCTAAAAGGCACTATAGAGTTTGGGTTGCTATATGGAGGGTTAAAACAGAAAGGACACAAGCTGGTGGGTTATGTTGACTCAGATTTCGCTGGGGATCTTGATAAAATGAGGTCTCAGACAGGTTTTTTATTCACTTTGGGAGGCTGTACAATGAACGGGAAAGCCACTTTGCAGAATGTGGTAGCCTTGTCCACAACAGAAGCTGAATATACAGCAGTTGCAGAAGCTTTCAAAAAAGCCATTTGGTTAAAGGGAATGGTTTCAGAATTGAGAGCAAATCAAGAAACAGTTGAAGTATATTGTGACAACCAAAGTGCAACACATCCAAGTAAGAATCAGATTCATCATGAAAGAACAAAACATATCAATGTTAAGCAGCATTTTGTGAGACTTGAAACATCAAGGGAAACTATGAAGATGCTTAAGGTTCACACTGATCAAAATCCAACCGATATGGTGACTAAAGTTGTGCCATCTGCTAAGTTCAATTTCTGTTTCAGCTTAGCAAGAATTTGCAGTTTTTGACCAGCTACAAAGGGAAGGGAAGAAAGCAGACATGAGTAGCTAGAGTTCTGAGTTCAAGGTGGAGATTGATAAAGAATGAACTCAAAACTCAGGTGTAACAAGTCGTCCAGAGGTTACAAGCTCGTGTGACTTGTCACTTGAGGGGTTGTTCAGAGCAAAACCAACATAACCTCATGTGTTACTCAAAACTTAAGTAATACACGTGGTCTGCACGTGTGTTGAAGCCAAATCTCTTTTGGTTAGAATGATGTTTGCAAATTCCATTTTGAGCTCACTTATGTCAGCTTGTGACAAGCACGTGAGAGAGGAGCGTCTTGGTTGGTTTTTGGCAGGAACGGTTGTTAGCTTAAGAAACCCAGAAAAACAGAGGTTAAATGGGTGCGGGCTCTGGAATCATCTTCATGTTTTTGGGAAACACTGAGAGTAGAGAGAAGATAGAAAGAGAAAGGGGTTAATAGATCTTGTTCTCTGTAATCGTCATATGTTCTTGTACTGTTTTGTTTTTAGTATAGTGAAATATGTTGCTTTGCTTCCAGTGGATGTAAGCACCACTTCTTGGTGTTGAACCACTTATATTTGGTGTCGTTTTGTTTCTTTTAAGCTTTGATTCTTGTGTAAGATGCTTGCTGTGTGATTTGTGTTGATTGCTCTTGGATTCTTGAGTCAGGATTGGTCTCTTGGGGTGAATTTGATTAGCATT